>NC_090371.1:253511448-253811448 GCF_036365525.1 Heterodontus francisci | reverse complement strand
AGGGGGGGGGGAGACAGAGGGAGGGGGGGGGGAGACAGAGGGAGGGGGGGGGGAGACAGAGGGAGGGGGGGGGGAGACAGAGGGAGGGGGGGGGAGACAGAGGGAGGGGGGGGGAGACAGAGGGAGGGGGGGGGAGACAGAGGGAGGGGGGGGGAGACAGAGGGAGGGGGGGGGAGACAGAGGGAGGGGGGGGGAGACAGAGGGAGGGGGGGGGAGACAGAGGGAGGGGGGGGGAGACAGAGGGAGGGGGGGGGAGACAGAGGGAGGGGGGGGGAGACAGAGGGAGGGGGGGGGAGACAGAGGGAGGGGGGGGGAGACAGAGGGAGGGGGGGGGAGACAGAGGGAGGGGGGGGGGAGACAGAGGGAGGGGGGGGGGAGACAGAGGGAGGGGGGGGGGAGACAGAGGGAGGGGGGGGGAGACAGAGGGAGGGGGGGGGAGACAGAGGGAGGGGGGGGGAGACAGAGGGAGGGGGGGGGAGACAGAGGGAGGGGGGGGGAGACAGAGGGAGGGGGGGGGAGACAGAGGGAGGGGGGGGGAGACAGAGGGAGGGGGGGGGAGACAGAGGGAGGGGGGGGGAGACAGAGGGAGGGGGGGGGAGACAGAGGGAGGGGGGGGGAGACAGAGGGAGGGGGGGGGAGACAGAGGGAGGGGGGGGGAGACAGAGGGAGGGGGGGGGAGACAGAGGGAGGGGGGGGGAGACAGAGGGAGGGGGGGGGAGACAGAGGGAGGGGGGGGGAGACAGAGGGAGGGGGGGGGAGACAGAGGGAGGGGGGGGGAGACAGAGGGAGGGGGGGGGAGACAGAGGGAGGGGGGGGGAGACAGAGGGAGGGGGGGGGAGACAGAGGGAGGGGGGGGGAGACAGAGGGAGGGGGGGGGAGACAGAGGGAGGGGGGGGGAGACAGAGGGAGGGGGGGGGAGACAGAGGGAGGGGGGGGGAGACAGAGGGAGGGGGGGGGAGACAGAGGGAGGGGGGGGGAGACAGAGGGAGGGGGGGGGAGACAGAGGGAGGGGGGGGGAGACAGAGGGAGGGGGGGGGAGACAGAGGGAGGGGGGGGGAGACAGAGGGAGGGGGGGGGAGACAGAGGGAGGGGGGGGGAGACAGAGGGAGGGGGGGGGAGACAGAGGGAGGGGGGGGAGACAGAGGGAGGGGGGGGGAGACAGAGGGAGGGGGGGGGAGACAGAGGGAGGGGGGGGGAGACAGAGGGAGGGGGGGGGAGACAGAGGGAGGGGGGGGGAGACAGAGGGAGGGGGGGGGAGACAGAGGGAGGGGGGGGGAGACAGAGGGAGGGGGGGGGAGACAGAGGGAGGGGGGGGGAGACAGAGGGAGGGGGGGGAGACAGAGGGAGGGGGGGGAGACAGAGGGAGGGGGGGGAGACAGAGGGAGGGGGGGGAGACAGAGGGAGGGGGGGGAAAGAGGGAGGGGGGGGGGAAGAGGGAGGGGGGGGAAAGAGGGAGGGGGGGGAAAGAGGGAGGGGGGGGAAAGAGGGGGGGGGAAAGAGGGAGGGGGGGGGAAAGAGGGAGGGGGGGGGAAAGAGGGAGGGGGGGGGAAAGAGGGAGGGGGGGGGAAAGAGGGAGGGGGGGGGAAAGAGGGAGGGGGGGGAAAGAGGGAGGGGGGGGGAAAGAGGGAGGGGGGGGGAAAGAGGGAGGGGGGGGAAAGAGGGAGGGGGGGGGAAAGAGGGAGGGGGGGGGAAAGAGGGAGGGGGGGGAAAGAGGGAGGGGGGGGGAAAGAGGGAGGGGGGGGAAAGAGGGAGGGGGGGGGAAAGAGGGAGGGGGGGGGAAAGAGGGAGGGGGGGAAAGAGGGAGGGGGGGGGAAAGAGGGAGGGGGGGGGAAGAGGGAGAGTTGTGGAGTGGGGGTAAGAATGGTCAGGGAGGGGGAAGGAGGAAGAGGGGGAAGGGAGGGGGAGAGAGACCCAGAAGGTGCAGCTCCTTCTGACAGCTGGCATTCCAGCAAGCTAGAAAGCACATGCCCTACTGAAAAAATCCGACAACGGTAATATAAGGCAGAGAGCGCTAGCAGTGACCCACCATCTTCATCAGAACCTTCAAGCGAGAGAGAAATCTATCATCTCAGGCCTGCAAATATTTCTTGTCTCAAGAGAATTTGACAGGTTTATTGTAACCCTTCTCCCTCACTAAAATCCACCTACTTCTTTCCCTTTGTTATGTACTTCTTCTTGTTTGTGTGCGCGCGTGCGAGTGTGAATGAATGAGGTTATGACAATTTCAGGATAAGGCGTATTGGTCAATAAACAAATGACTGTTTTTAAAAAAACCTACAAGAAAACCTGCCCATGTCTGGTCATTTGAAAAATAAAACACGGTGGGGTGTTGACCAGTGGGAACCACCACATCACACCATGTGGCCACAATATACTGTAAGATATTCCGATTGTCTTGCTTCTCTGCAAAAATCCTGGATAGCAGTGGTTGTCTGCAGGTTTATGCAAGCATTTTACATATTGTGGGGTTAAATGTTAAACTTGGGCAACATAAACCTATAAATTCTTAAAATGTAGGTTTCAGGCCCTAAGATCTGGTTGTCAAAACTCATCAAGCTGTAAGCACAAAAAATGGTGCTATCGGGGAAAAGCACAAACTACAGCACTATGTTCTAAGGTTACCTGGACCAGTTGCTTAAAGCATTGAATTACCAGAGGTGCAGAGGCATTCAAAAAAGAATGGAAGGTCCTTGAAATTTAGTAAATTCAGATAGCCAGCAGCTTCAAAGGTTAGCAGAATGGATAAAGGAACAGAAAACATGCATAAACATGGATAAATACATATATTCCTTCGAACTTTGAATAGCCATCTTAAAGTCTTAATTTCTTGAAGTAACGAAGAATAATATGGGTCACTAATCATGGACCACCAGGAAGCAGTGACCCCACAGAAAAGGAATTGCCCAGACTACAAGCTAGGAATGTTGATTCCATTATATCATGCTGCTAATCTTCGTGCAGTTATACATTGATTTGACATGCATATCTTCAGACTGGTGTGAGCACAGTGAGGTACACTACACTAACTCTATCTAACCATCCAAATTTCTGCATATCCTTAAAACTTCCAGACTCCTCCAATGGTTCAGTGACTAACTGAATCATATATACCGAGGCCATCCCAGGTTTGACCAATCTATTGAGTTAGTTAATCTAAATTGGTGCAGCATACTGCTTCTATTAGGCATTCTCGGAGCTGGGAAGATGAGGGAAGGAGTCAGCTGGAGTTCCTATCTCGATTCCGATCCAGTGATCCTTGCTAGAAGAGCAGAGAGATCAGATGAGGACTTGGCTGTCCCGACACAAACGAATAACCTGCTGGTACTTTGAGCAACTGCCTAATAAGTTTAAAAATTCATCTCTACACCAGTTGGGAGTTACATTGTACTCCTTCAGTGAAAACTATGCCATGTCATGCTGATGCAGCATTACTATCCCATAAGGTTTTACAATATGATTGAACAAATGTTTGCGCAAGTATATTTTTGTTTCTCATCTAAATAGCTGGGTAAAAACATTGTAAACAATTTGTTTTTGCATTAGTATCAAAACTAAAATACAAATACAAGGGAATTTAAGGATCCAATGGGGAGCAGCAATTAAATTGCAGACCTCTAATCTAAAGTATTTAAGTCAGGAGTTTCACTTTCAGGTTGTTTTATCTGCTGCTTGCTGTAAAAACACAAAACAATGAACGATGTTAAAATTTTATTTTCTACTCCTTACCCTCTCTTGATTCAATTCTTTTTCTGTGGGGTCACTGCTTCCTGGTGGTCCATGATTAGTGACCCATATTATTTTCTAACAATTTTCAAGTCATTGTAACCTTTTCCTCAGAAGTTCATCATAAATAACAAATAATGTATGTATAAGTTTTAGGATATGAAACTGAAAGGCACATAATTGCACATGCCAATAGTCTCTAAACTCAGCTTTTCTAGAGTAGAGGAAAATGAGGTTGCTCCCATGTTGAAGACAGGGTAGTAAAGAGGGAGCATGGTAAGGAACATATATTTTTAAGATATCATGGGTCACCATGAATTATTCTTCTGCACCCATCAGCATTTAGGACAGATTCTGAGTTTATACTTGCCCCAGTCCCCTAAACAAGCATGCGATAGAGAATTTTAAAATGAAAGCAGAAACACCAGTTGGTATACTACCAAATGCAAAAAAAAAGCATGATAAATATACCTCCAGCTCCACATAGCACCAATATTTATTTAGTATTTGCTTATCACAAGTCAGTCACACTTGTGCCTCAAAGATAGAGGTCAACAGTTCAAACTCCACTGCAGACTTGAGCTAGGCTAATAGGGTTATATTTTCAGAAGTGTAGTCTTTTGGATGAGATGTTAACGAAGGTCTAATCTGCCTGTTCAGGTAGGTCTAAATAATGCCGTGGCATTATTTTAAAAGAACAGAGCTCTTCCAGGGTTCTGGCCAACATTCCTGCCTCCATCAGTGACACCAAAAACAGATTATGCGGTCATGAGTTTGTTTGCTAATGGTAAAACCTTGATGTGTGCAAATCAGCTGCTGTGTTTACCCTACATAACAGGGGCTGCACTTTAAAAAGTAGTTGATGTGTTGCAAAGCACTTTATGACATCCTGAGGAAGAGAAAGGCACTATATAAATGCAAGCTGTCCTTCAAGAGGTTAGAATATAGGTTTAAAAAGTTATGCAAAAATAGCATTACATTTTGCATAAATATCTGTAGACATAACTATCACTCCATCACTTAGACCCAAATGAGTTTTGTAAATAGGGATACGCGAAGATTCAAGATTCAGATTCTCTCACAAAAATGTTTTAGTGGCACAGAGATAGCTAAACAGCTGTAGTTCTATTCTGGACAGATCCACGTTATTAAACTGAAGCCAAGATCCTGAGCACCTTGGTGGTAAAAGGCTATTTTAATTTTGGCAGAAATCGGCTCTAAAAGGCATCCACAGAGACCTTATAACAAGATTTAAATATTACTTTAAAATTACGAAACAAGGTGCATGGCAGAAAATCAGCAATGGTTCTGACATAATATGCCAAGGAAAATTAATTGAAAAGTATCACTTAAATGTAAAGTTATTTGAAATCTATGTGTACATACAGCAGTGCTACAACTATAAATGAGATACTGCACATTCTTCCACCAACTCAACTTCCAGATGTCGAATTAAAATCATGATTTTGTCAGTACATTAGCAAATATGCCACAAAGGAAGCCTCAATGCGACTTAACACAATGGTACACATGTTGCACACAAATATATCAGTGACATTGTATTTAAAAAGAGAGCCTTAGCAGCAGTTTCCTGAAAGGAATGTTATGTTGTTGACTTCATTAAGTAAAATTACTTCAAATTAAAAAGAAACTTGCAGCATGCTGTTGAATATTAAACAGATTTGGATGGACAATACAAATTCAAAGACAATATAACATCACAACACCTGAAACATTAACCCGACCATCTTCTCTCCAGATGCTGAATGACCCGCTGACGGTTTCCAGCATCTAATTCCAAAAACTGCAGTATTTTACTTTTCAGTTTTCATTGCCACTTCTTATTTTTATTTATTTTTTTATTTAGAGATACAGCACTGAAACAGGCCCTTTGGCCCACCGAGTCTGTGCCGACCAACAACCACCCATTTATACTAATCCTACAGTAATCCCATATTCCCTATCACCTACCTACACTAGGGGCAATTTACAACGGCCAATTTACCTATCACCTGCAAGTCTTTGGCTGTGGGAGGAATCCGGAGCACCCAGCGAAAACCCACACGGTCACAGGGAGAACCTGCAAACTCCGCACAGGCAGTACCCAGAATCGAACCCGGGTCCCTGGAGCTGTGAGGCTGCGGTGCTAACCACTGTGCTAGGACTGCCCACCTTGAAGAGGGACTGTTCTTCAACATGATTTTTATTTATCTCTTATCCTGTTCACCGTCATTGCAATCCGTTTTCCATCTTGTGTTTGATCACATTCACTAAAGGTCACTTGCACAATCACATCACTCTTCTTGGGTCGTTTTCCTTAAAGCAGAGGAGGCTGAGGGTGACTTGATTGAGATATACAAAATTATGTGGGGCCTAGATAGAGTAGACAAGAAAGGTCTGTTTCCCCTAGCAGAGGTGTCAATTACCAGGGGGCACAGATTTAAGATGGATTAGAGGGGACATGAGGAAAAACATTTTCACACCAGTGGGTGTCTGGAATTTACTGCTAGGAACAGCAGTAGAAGCAGAAACCCTCAACTCATTTAAAAGGTGCTGGAGCTGCACCTGAAGTGCTGTAACCTGCAAGGCTACGGACCAGATGCTGGAGGTGGGATTAGATTAGGCAGCTAGTTTTTTTCAGCCGTGGAAATATGATGGGCTGAATGGCCTCTTTCTGTGCCATAAGTTTGATGGTTCTATGCTTTTCAGCAACTATACTCCACTCTGACATTCCACATGGATTAATTCTATCTTTCCTGTGTCAGATCTACCCATGATCCGATATCTTGGTGATATTCAGTGTTTACTCTAATCATGTCTCTTGCCACTTTCAAGATTTAACCTCGCCACCATGCGTCGTTGAATGCATGCTCTCAAGCTTTCTCTTCAGCAGCACCGACTGAAGGTACTGCCAAAGGGTCACCAAAGCTGAAATGTTAACCACATCTTCCTCTCTCTACAGATGTTGTCTGACCTGACTAACATTTTCTGCTTTTATTAATGATATTGTTACGGCCAGGTGAGAAGCAGTAGAATGGCTCCCCTCTCTACCTCTTGGTCAACTGCAGCAGGTGTTTCAGAAAGAATTTGCTTGTGATTTAGTGAATGCCTGTTTAAGTGCTGTGACCGTAAAAGACAGACACAGACAGGTTTTCTTGTAAGGTGCAAGAGAAAAGGAGTGTTTGTTGTTCTTTATACCCGACAAATAAAAATAAAAACCGCTCCAATTCACATTCTCACATGCACCCAAGAGATTCTCACACACACACACAGAAGTAGGTTACTCGGAAGGAGGACAGGTTGAACTGTTTAAGTGTGTGAAAAAGAAAATCAATCATATACGAATTCTGTAGACTGATGCGTTGGATGGTTTCAGGCCATATTCAGTGATTTTCCCTGGATTCTGCGCAGAAATGATTTAAAGTTTTGACAGATGATCTCTGTCTTTTCCTCTGAAATCAGCAGCTGTTTGGCTTACATTGAAGACAGTGCCTGCGGCGTTTGGCTATGCATATACAGGCAGGGCACAAGACTGCAGAACGGCTGGAGAGACAGAGCACAAGTTTTCTTCTCGCTGTTAGCCACTCTTGGTCCGTTTGCAAACGAACCCACTCAGGAGAACCAGTCTCTTTCTAACACAAACAGTTTGCTTGTTACCACATACCCTCTATTTCCAATCTAGCCAGTCATCAAATCTGGTGCCAAGAAGGCATTTCACAACCACCTTCTCGGGCAATTAGGAATGGGCAATAAATGCTGGCCTGGCATCACTCATTCTGCCTGTGGTCCGTATGTTGGACACCTTGCTTTAGATAATGGACCTGGAATGAGAGTTTCCCAGCTTACTGTGACCATTTTTAAAAATTTGTTATGGATGTGCAAAGAGGTGTTCTTAGCGATGCTGTGGATATGTGGTCGGAAGCTCATCTCATGGTCAAACATGACACCAAGGTTGCGAACAGTCTGGTTCAGCCTCAGCCAGGGAGAAGGATGGAGTCGGTGGCTAAGGATCAGAGTTTGAAGTGGGGACTAAAGATAATGGCTTCAGTCTTCCCAATATTAGAATCATAGAATGGTTAGAGCACTGGAGGCCATTCAGCCTGCCGTGCCCATGCGGGCTCTCTGCAACAGCAATTCAGCTAGTCCCACTCCCCTACCCTCTCCCTGCAATTTTTCTCTCCTCAGGTGCTTATCCAATTCCCTTTTGAAAGCCACAGTTGAATCCACCCCCACCACATGCTCAGGATGCATTCCAGGTCCCAACCACTTGCTGCAGGAAAAGTCTTTCCTCATGTCGCGGTTGGCCCTTTTGCCATTCACCTCTATATCAGTGTCCTCTGGTTCTTGATCCCTTCGCCAATAGCAACAGTTTCTCTACTCTGTCAAGTCCCTCACAATTTTGAGCACCTCTATCAAATCTCCTCTCAACCTTCTCTTCTCCAAGGAGAACAATGCCAGCCTATCCAATTCATCAAAGCAGCTGAAGTCCCTCATCCCTGGAACCACTCCCACAAATCTTCCCTACAACCTCTCCAAAATCTCCACTTCCCTTTGAAAATGCAGTGCCCAGAATAGGACACAACACTCCTGCTGAGGCTGAAACAGTGTTCCATAAAGGTTCAGCATAACTTCCCTGCCTTTGTACTCCATGCCTCCATTTATAAAGCCCAGGATTATGTATGCCTTATTAAGCACTTTCTCAACCTGCCCTACTAGCTTCAATGATTTGTGCATATATGCTCCAGGTATCCCTGTTTCTGCACCTCTTTCAGAATTGTACCCTTTAATTTATATTGCCTCTCCCAGTTCTTCCAATAAAAATGGATTACTTCACATTTCCCTTCATTAAGTTTCATCTGCCATGTGTCCACCCATTCCACCAGCCTGTCCATATCTTCTTAAGTCCATCACTACTTTTCACACAGTTCACAATACTTTCAAATTTTGTGAAAAGGAAATTTAGTTGCAGGAAACTTCTGCTCATCCAGTCCCATATTCCAGATAAGCAGTCTGACAATTTAGAGACTGTGGAGGGGTAAAGAGGGGTAGTGAGATAGAGCTGGGTATCATTGACGTACATGTGGAAACTGACATGGTTTTTGGATGATGTTGCCGAGGGGTAGCATGTAGATGAGAAATAAGGGAGAACCAATGATAGATTCTTGAAAGCACCAGAGCTGACAGTGTATGAGCAGAAAGAGTACATCTGGTGTATATTTCTTGCCCATAATTCACCATTCCTACACATCACACAGCAAAGAAAACACAAAGGCAGTCATCTGACACATATTCGATGAGGCCCACAAGGTGATGATGAAGAGTAAGGATTTTTTAAGTGGTTTGGACCACAACTCACCCGTAATGCAAGAGCTTGCAAAAAGAATCGAGAAAAAATACAAGTAAAGGGAATGGTCAGCAAGCCCTAGTTCCTGGGGTACCTGTGATTTGCAGCTTGGCCTGGTCTCCTCCAATATCTCCTACAATCAAATAAACTTCCAGATACAACATGAAAAAAAAGAGGCAGAATGCCTGTAAATGGAGTAACTTGAGCTTCTGTTCAGCAAATCAGACTTTTCAATCTTAAAACCCTTAGAAAGTCAATCCGATCTGCAAGAGACTCAGGAGTTACTTCAAGAATTCAACAATTATACCTACACTCTTACATGGTATAATGCTCCTGAGTTTATAAAATAGTACATCCTTCAACTTAATTTGAACAATGTCATTGGAGACATACTAGCTAAAAGATTATTGCAAAAGGTTACATATTTGGAGATTAACAAAACATAATTATGATCTGTGCATTGAAATTGCAAGGACTGCCTCAAAATTGCCAGGAATCTATGCAGATATTTTATATTTAATAACATTTTTTTTTTTAAGTACTCCATTAAAACTGTGAAGTGAACTTACTGAATTGAAACTGAATTTAGTTTAGTTTAGAGATACAGCACAGAAACAGGCCCTTCGGCCCACCGTGTCTGTGCCGACCATCAACCACCCATTTATACTAATCCTACACTAATTCCATATTCCTACCACATCCCCACCTGTCCCTATATTATCCCTACCACCTACCTATACTAGGGGCAATTTCTAATGGCCAATTTACCTATCAACCTTCAAGTCTTTGGCATGTGGGAGGAAACCGGAGCATCCGGAGGAAACCCATGCAGACACAGGGAGAACTTGCAAACCCCACACAGGCAGTACCCGGAATTGAACCCGGGTCACTGGAGCTGTGAGGCTGCAGTGCTAACCACTGCGCCCCTTTCTGATTTCATAACTTCTTGCTCTCAAATCATCAGTCATGTACAACTTTTGACTTAACTGTATGCAAATATGTCAATTAGATACTTGAATTTGGACTCCATGTCACATAACCTTCAAAAGCCACTGATTCAAAATCTGGTAGTTAAAATTATTTTAGCGCACAATTCCTACTTCCTCATATTTATGTTATTTAAATCAAGTTACTGCATAACTTCACTTCAATGCAAATAAGTGACCTTGAATTATTAAAAGTTAGCTGTATTAGGGTGCTCCTGAGGTTTCAGTACCAAGACGTCGAGAATACTCCACGCATCCCTTTTTTTAAAAACACGTAGATTTTATGGCACAACAATTACCTATATGTAATAGAAAACTTACTGTGCGTGGAATGTTATCTATTCACCACTTGGTCCATACTCCTGTCATACTGACATTTTTGCACAGATTACTTACCCTATAAATCACTAAACATACTATCCAATATTACATCATAATTTGAAAAAGCCTGCACAGATCTGACAAGTCTCCATTCTATAATAGTTATTTGGGTTATGTAGCAAGGGTAGGTAAACCCAGATAGCTTCCTATAGGAAAATTACAAATCTTCTTAGCAAGTGTAGTTACATATTAAAACCAGCCACACTCAGAGCCAAAGCTTGCATGTGCAAATTTAGCTTAACATTAGCTCTCAGAATTCCCCCACTGAACTACCAATGAAAACATGACAAATGTGTCACACACAGATTCAAGGATGATAAGCGAGTCCTTGGGGTAGAGTAAGCAGGGTTACTGACTACAATTGTGTGGCTGAAGGACAAAAACTGGTGCACTAAAGATGGCTGGCAGACTAACTGGCTGTACTTGAAGGTGGCAGGGCTGGGTGAGAAAGAAGCTTAAAAAGCATACAGGATCCTGGGTTTTATAAATAAAAGCATAGAGTCCAAAAGCAAGGAAGTTATGGTCCACTTTTATTAAACAATGGTTTGGCCTCAACTGGAGTATCGTGTCCAATTCTGGACACCACACTTTAGGAAGGATGTGAAGGCAATGGACAGGGTGCAGAAAAGATTTACATGAATGATTCTGAGTGAGAGACTTCAGTTACGTGGCTAGATTGGAGAAGCTGGGGCTGTGCTCCTTGGAGGAGATGAGGAGATGTGATAGAGGGATCTGGACAGAATAGATAAGGAGAAACCATTCCCATTGACGGAAGAGTCAAGTTAGGGCGGCACAGTGGTTAGCACCGCAGCCTCACAGCTCCAGCGACCCGGATTCAGTTCTGGATACTGCCTGTGCGGAGTTTGCAAGTTCTCCGTGACTGCATGGGTTTCCGCCGGGTACTCCAGTTTCCTCCCACAGCTAAAGACTTGCAGGTTGATAGATAAATTGGCCATTGTAAATTGCCCCTAGTATAAGTAGATGGTAGGAGAATGGTGGGGATGTGGCAGGGAATATGGGATTAATATAGGATTAGTATAAATGGGTGGTTGTTGGTCGGCACAGAGTCAGTGGGCCGAAGGGCCTGTTTCAGTGCTGTATCTATTAAAAAAAACCAGAGGACACCAATTTAAGGTGATTGGCAAAAGAACCAGAGGCGATATGAGGAAAAACTTTTGTTTTACGCAGAGTGTGGTTGGGATCTGGAATGCACAGCATGAGAGTACGGTGGAGGCAGATTCAATCATGGCTTTCAAAAGGGAATTGAATAATATCTGAAGAGAGAAGATTTGCAGGGCCATAGGGAAAACGCAGGGGAGTGGGACTGGCTGAGTTGCTCTTACCGACAGCTGGCACGACACAATGAGCTAAATTACCTCTTTCTGTACTGTAACCATTTTACGATTCTATAATTCCTATGTGGTGGCAACCGTGGTTCAGTAGCTGACTCAGCTTCATGTCAGAAGCTGTGGGTTCAAGTTCAACTCCAGAAACTGAGAAAAAAATCTAGGTTGACACTCTTACGACAGAGAGTGTTGCACTGTCAGAGATGCTACCTTTCAAATGAGATGCTAAATCGAAGCCATTTGCCCTCTCAGGTGGACACAATAGATGCCATGACACTATTTCAAAGAAGTGTAGAGGGGTTCGCTTCAGTGTCCTAACCAATATTTCTCCCTCACAAACAAATGATCTGACCATCACATTGGTGCTTGTGGAACCTTGCTAAATGCACATTAGCTGCCACACTTCCTACATTACAACAATGACTACACTTCAAATGTTAATTGGGAAGTCCTGGGGTGCAAAAGCCACTACATAAATGCAAGTTCTTTCTTTAATGAGGGATTTACAAATTTCCAAAATACCAGTCCAATTGACTCCATAAAGATGTCTTGCGAGTCAATAATTCAGCCCCTTTAAAGTACTCCCTTCAGTTGTGGTATACAATGATTGCGCTGATAGATTATTTCAAAAATATTTCTTCATGTAACAATCTCTCTGTAGCAGAGACACTTACCCATAATCCACAGCATCAATGAAACTGATCATAGAGTGGGCACAAACTCTACTAAGAGGCAGCATTTTAAAAAATAACTTAAGGAGACATGCAAATCCATTTGTGTTCTGATGCACGGTGCCAAGAACCACTGCTAATCCAGTCATGCATGGTTGCCTACTGGGCATTACTGATTGAAAATGGAAATGGTACCAAGTCTGCATACACTAAAACATTTATAACACCATAATAATATAAAAGCAAAATACTGCAGATGGTGGAAATCTGAAATAAAAACAAGAAATGCTGGAAATACTCAGCAGGTCTGGCAGCATCTGTGGAGAGAGAAGCAGAGTTAACATTTCAGGTCAATGACCCTTCATCAGAACGCAAACTGCCTGAGTTCTGAAGAAGGGTTACTGACCTGCAACGTTAATTCTGCTTCTCTCTCCACAGATGCTGCCAGACCTGCTGAGTATTTCTAGCATTTCTTGTTTTTATTTATAACACCACATAAGTTCTTGGATGTATTTATATTCTAGCAAAAGTTACATGCAACAAACACAGCACAGCCTCAGTGTAATAAATATCACTAAACTGATATCACCCCTCAACTTTTGGAAAACAAAGTTCATCCACAAGTGCATCAGTTTTCCTTACGGCTTCTGTAAAACATTAATCCCATTAATTTTCCAGGGCCTGATGGTATGCATCCCAGAGTACTTAAGGAAGTGGCCCGAGAAATAGTGGATGCATTGGTGGTCAACTTCCAAGATTCTATAGACTTTGGAACAGTTCCTACAGATTGGAGGGTAGCTAATGTAGCCTCACTATTTAAAAAAGGGAAGTAGAGAGAAAGCAGGGAATTATAGACCAGTCAAGCCTGATGTCGGTAGTGGGGAAAATTCTAGAGTTCATAATCAAAGATTTTATAGCAGAGCACTTGGAGAACAGTGGTCGAATCGGACAGAGTCAGCATGGATTTACGAAAGGGAAATCATGCTTGACAAATCTACTAGAATTCTTTGAGGATGAAACTAGTAGAGTTGATGAGGGGGAGCCAGTGGATGTGGTTTATTTGAACTTTCAGAAGACTTTCGACAAAGTCCCACATAAGAGATTAGCATTTAAAATTAAAGCGCATGGGATGGGGGTAGTGTATTGCGATGGATAGAAATTGGTTGGCGGACAGGAAACAAAGAGTAAGGATAAATGGGTCTTTTTTCGAATGGCAGGCAGTGACTAGTGGAGTAACGCAGGGATCGGTGCTAGGACCCCAGCTATTCACAATATACATTAATGATTTAGATGAGGGAACGAAATGCAATATTTCCAAATTTGCAGACACAAAACTGGGTAGGAGGGTGAGTTGTGACGAGGATGCAGAGAGTCTTCAGGGTGATTTGGACAAGTTGAGTGAGTGGGCTAATGCATGGCTGATGCTGTATAATGTGGATAAATGTGAGGTTATCCACTTTGGTAGCAAAAACAGGAAGGCAGATTATCTGAATGGCTATAAACTGAGAGAGGGGAATATGCAGCGAGTCCTGGGTGTTCTCGAACACCAGTCGCTGAAGGTAAGCGTGCAGGTGCAACAGGCGGTAAAAAAGGCAAATGGTATGTTGGCCTTCATAGCGAGAGGATTCGAGTACAGAAGCAGGGATGTCTTGCTGCAATTATACCAGGCCTTGGTGAGGCCACACCTGGAATATTGTGTGCAGTTTTGGTCTCCTTATCTGAGGAAGGATATTCTTGCTATAGAGGGAGTGCTGATTCCTGGGATGGCAGGACTGACGTATGAGGAGAGATTGAGTCAGGTAGGTTTATATTCGCTGGAGTTCAGAAGAGTGAGGGGGGATCTCATAGAAACCTATAAAATTCAAACAGAACTTGACAGGGTAGATGCAGGAAGGATGTTCCCGATGGTGGGGGAGTGCAGAACCAGGGGTCATAGTCTAAGGATACAGGGTAAACCTTTCAGGACTGAGATGAGGAGAAATTTCTTCACCCAGAGTGGTGAGCCTGTGGAATTCACTACCACAGAAAGCAGTCGAGGCCAAAACATTGTATGTTTTCAAAAAGCACTTAGGTATAGCTCTTGGGTCTAATGGGATCAAAGGGTATGGGGCAAAAGCCAGAACAGACTACTGAGTTGGATGATCAGCCATGATCACAATGAATGGTGGAGCAGGCTTGAAGGGCCATATTGCCTACTCCTGCTCCTATTTTCTATGTTTACAGCTCAATTTATAAAAACATTAAGAGTATGTTTGTTGATCAAAAAAATGCTACTCTTTCAGAATCCAGCAATTTTATTTCTCAATACGTCAGGAGATTCTCACTACAATCTTATATGCAACGATAATATTTGCATTTTCTCATTTACAGGATTTACCTGGGTCTTCTACGAAAGGCAGTTACATTCAAGTTTTGTTCCCAGCTCAAGATACTGCATAAAAAACTGTATCTAACAGATGACAACTACTGAAATAGGAATAAACTTCGCAAAATCTGGGAATGCAAAACCCTAAATTTAGCTAATCGTCACAAAGTCTGGGAATACAAAACCCTAAATACAGCTAATCTTCGCCAGTTCGAAACTCGAACACACACACCACCTGAACAGAACGACATTACAAACGCGCGCAACTCAAGCAACTTTACACTATAATCTCGAGTCCCACTGATTAAGTCAACTTCCAACATTAGACAGGAAAACATCCTCAGGTCCGTAACGAAGTTTCACTATACTGTGCATCTGCCAAGAAAATTGCTCGCCGGTCACATCCTCTGAAGCACTTCAGTGGGGAAAAAAAACTTTGCAACTATCAAATAAAAGCAAATATTTAAATTCCTGCACCTTGCGTCTCTCGGTTAACTGATAAATGCTGTGCTGCAGGAGTAAAAATATAAATGTGCTGCTCTCTTCGTGTACGTAGTTTACATTCAAATACATTAGGAATAAATGAATGCTAACTGCAACCACAAAGACACACAGTGAATGCCCACAGCTGAGCGAAGTTCTTCAGACAGATGTCTATCTGCATTCCCCGGTGGTGATTGTGCAACCCCTATGGATTGTTTATGAGGTAAGTGATTTGTCGTTGTACTGACCGAGTCCGTAGAATTTCTTCCCTTTGGTCACATCGAAGACTTTGCCGTTGACGGCAAGTAGCAGCCGCGGGTTTTGAACCCCGTCGTACTCACGCAGCTGTTCCAGACTGAAATCGCGTTTCTTCATCTTGGGTAGCTCGGGCTCCTTGCGCTCGGTCTCCGAGCCGGCCCTCCTTCTCCGGTACAGCCTGTACACCCCAAGCAAAGCCAGCAGCAATAGACAGACGTTAAACACTAACCCACCGACACCGAAACCGGCCATCCCCGCCGCTTCCTCCTCCTCCAGAGACGGACCGCCACCCGCGTTCCCGCTATTCCCTTCCACATTGTCCGCCATAATACACGTTAGCAACCCCGCCAGTAGCGGGTACACAATCCAGTATAATGGCGTCCCATTGGGTCAACTCCAATAGCACTTCCGCCAATCAAACGCTGCCACAAGGCCTGACGGGAGTCGTAGTCCCAAAGCTGTGGCGACGCCGGCGCACGCTCCAACCTGCACATGCGTCTGAGCAGTGTAGCTTAATGATGACGATAAACGCAGACTCCAGTGCGCAGCGCAGTCAGTTAGTGTTGGATGCGCTGAGTACGTGGCACCCTTGAAAATGGGCACGTGGAGTGCAGACAATTGCCAGAGCCGTGCGTTGGCGTGGACTTGGCTGATAGGGGAGCTCATTCACAGGGTTGAATTTTGTTTTGCCATTGGAGATGGGCATGGAGGGCAAACAAAATGGTAGGGGGCACCATTCCTGACATTACCTGGACCAGCTGCCATTTTGTCCAGGGAAGGCCGAGGACCGCCTTCCGGCCCAGGCCAATTGAAGCCCTTAAATGGCCACCTAAGAGCCTCTTCCCACCTCCATCTCAATGGTACTGAAGGCGGAGGGACCCACCACTGTGTGGAGAGGTTGCCAGGGTTGGGGAGGTTAGTCCCTCCTTTGGGGGCAATCCAGGTGTGTCTCCTCCAGCAGTGATCACCGCAACTCCCCAACCCCTCAGGAAAGACCCGCCCCAAACCCTGTTGTCAGGGGCTGCCTAAATGTCCCCAGCAACTCTGACTCCACTGTGTTCTCCTGGGGTCCTCGCCTCTCCAGCTCCAGGAGAAATACCAAGAACAGAATATGGACCTCTACACCACATTTGTTGACAGTCGTGAGGGCCTTTGGAAGGAAATGGAGAAATTCTGCTGCCCTGAGAAATTCATCACAATGGTTTGACAGTTCCATGATGGCATAGTAATGCATGTCCTGGGTGATAGTGAGTCTTCTGACCCATTCTCAAAGGCAATTAAGGATGGGCAGTAAATGCTGGCTGAGCCAGTGATGCTCACATCCCATAAACGAATAAAAGAAATTTCCAGTCACTAATGGAGTTAAGCAGGGCTGCATGCTAGCACCAACCCTCTTCAGCATGTTTTTCTCCACCATGCTGTCCGATGCCTTCCATGATGGGGAGATGGTGGTGCAGTAATATCACTGGACTAGTAATCTAGAGGCCCAGGCTTTGGGGACATAGGTTCGAATCTCACCACAGCAGATGGTGAAATGTGAATTTCGTTAATCAATCTGGAATTAAAAGCTAGTCTAATGGCCACCATGAAACCATTGTCGATTGTTGTAAAAACCCATCTGGTTCACTAATGTCCTTTAGGGAAGGAAATTTACTGTCCTTACCTGGTCTGGCCTACATACTGGACGGGAGCTCAATCCCGTGCTGAACTGGAGCTGGACCCCATATGGATTGGAGCTGAATCTGACACTGGACTGAAGCTAAACCCCATACTAAACTGGAGCTGGACTTAATAGTGGACTGGAACTAAACCCAATACTGGACAGTAGCTGCTGCAAATACTGAACCCGATACTGGACTGGATTCAATCCAATATTTGAATGGAACTGAAGCCAATACTGGACAGGAATCGACCCAATATTGGACTGGAGCTGAACCCGATATTGGACTGGAGCTGAATCCAATACTGGACTGGAGCTGGACTCGATACTGGACTGGAGCTGAACACCACATTGACTGGAGCTGAACCCGATACTGGACTGAGCTGAATCAGATACTGGACTGGAGCTGAACCCCATAATGACTGGAGCTAAACCCGATACTGCACTGGAGCCGAATCCGATACTGGACTGGAGCTGAACCCCATACTGGAAGGGGGTTGAATCCTATACTGGACTGGAGCTGAACCCCATACTGGACTGGAGATGAGTCCGATACTGGACTGGAGCTGAACCCCATACTGGACGGGGGTTGAATCCTATACTGGACTGGAGCTGAACCCCATACTGGACTGGAGCTGAGTTCGATACTGGACTGGAGCTGAACCCCATACTGGACAGGAGTTGAATCCTATACTGGACTGGAGCTGAACCTCATACTGGACTGGAGCTGAACCCCATACTGGATGGGGGTTGAATCCTATACTGGACTGGAGCTGAACCCCATACTGGACAGGTGCTGAATCAGATACTGGACAGGAGCTAAACCCCATACTCTCTTTGGCCTCCTTATCTCGAGAGACAATGGATAAGCGCCTGGAGGTGGTCAGTTGTGAAGCAGCGCCTGGAGTGGCTATAAAGGCCAATTCTAGAGTGACAGGCTCTTCCACAGGTGCTGCAGAGAAATTTGTTTGTTGGGGCTGTTACACAGTTGGCTCTCCCCTTGCACCTCTGTCTTTTTTCCTGCCAACTACTAAATCTCTTCGACTCGCCACACTTTAGCCCCGCCTTTATGGCTGCCCGCCAGCTTTGGCGGACGCTGGCAACTGACTCCCACGACTTGTGATCAATGTCACAGGATTTCATGTCGCGTTTGCAGAAGTCTTTAAAGCGGAGACATGGACGGCCGGTGGGTCTGATACCAGTGGCGAGCTCGCTGTACAAAGTGTCTTTGGGGATCCTGCCATCTTCCATGCGGCTCACATGGCCAAGCCATCTCAAGCGCCGCTGACTCAGTAGTGTGTATAAGCTGGGGATGTTGGCCGCCTCGAGGACTTCTGTGTTGGAGATACGGTCCTGCCACCTGATGCCAAGTATTCTCCGGAGGCAGCAAAGATGGAATGAATTGAGACGTCGCTCTTGGCTGACATACGTTGTCCAGGCCTTGCTGCCATAGAGCAAGGTACTGAGGACACAGGCCTGATACACTCGGACTTTTGTGTTCCGTGTCAGTGCGCCATTTTCCCATACTCTCTTGGTCAGTCTGGACATAGCAGTGGAAGCCTTTCCCATGCACTTGTTGATTTCTGCATCTAGAGACAGGTTACTGGTGATAGTTGAGCCTAGGTAGGTGAACTCTTGAACCACTTCCAGAGCATGGTCGCCAATATTGATGGATGGAGCATTTCTGATGTCCTGCCCCATGATGTTCGTTTTCTTGAGGCTGATGGTTAGGCCAAATTCATTGCAGGCAGCCGCAAACCTGTCGATGAGGCTCTGCAGGCACCCATACTAGGCTGGCGATAAACCTGATACTGGATTTGGGCTGAACCCCATACTGGACTGGCACTGAACCACATGCTAGACTGGAGCTCAATCGAGACTGGACTGAAGCTGAAACCGATACTGGACTGGAGCTGGGCTCGATACTGGACTGGAGCTGAATCCAATACTGGACTGGAGCTGAATCTGATATTGGACTGGAGCTGAGTCCGATACTAGACTGGAGCTGAACCCCATACTGGACTGAGCTAAACCCGATACTGCACTGGAGCTGAATCCGATACTGGACTGGAGCTGAATCTGATAATGGACTGGAGCTAAATTCCATACTGGGCTGGAACTGAACCCGATACTGAACTGGAGCTGAATCTGATACCGGACTGGAGCTCAACCCCCTACTGGGCTGGACCTGAACCCCATACTGGGACTGGAGTTCAACCCCATACTGGACTGGTGCTCAACCCCATACTGACTGGAGCTGAACCCCATACTGGATTGGAGCTGAATCCAATACTAGATTGGAGCTGAACCTGCGTAATGAAGCCCAGGAGCAAATGCAATGAATACCATATGACAAGACAATTTGTCACTAAAGCAAGCCAACAGCTTGTTGAAGATATGCTTCAGATGCCTGGACAGATCTGGCGGTACCTACACACAAACCAGGGTCTCCAGAATAGTCCAGTGTGCTGTGCCCTGCACAGATTTGAATCTGCCAGAGGAACAAGGCACAGAGGTCTTAGCCTCTTTGGATGATTTCAAGGTGGAGGAAGACGAGCAGGGGGAGTTGGGGAGGGGGAAGATGAAGAGGTGGCATGTGGCGCAAGCAATGCAGCACCAGTGGTACTCGTGGCTGGCTGGGTTGCCCCCATTATTGTGAGGTTCACTTAGCTAAGCTAACAACCACATGCAAAAGCCAATTTTGCACCCTTTCCCATGGTACTAACACAAAATAGTCTTGCAAAGAACCGAGCATTCCTTCCATAGTCTCCTCATCAATACATGTCTTCCCATTCATTCTCACACAACTGAAAAGGCCACTTTCCAGCCAGCACACAAGAATAGACAAGATAAGAAAGCTGTGCAAACGAATAATATTCTGTTTCAAATAGACAGAAACTTAACAATCTGTGCAACGTACGCATGTGTACACCTTGTGCAACTACAAATCTTTACCAATATAAAAGCAAAATACTGCAGATACTGGAAATCTGAAATAAAAACACAAAGTGCTGGAAATACTCAGCAGGTCTGGCAGCATTTGTGGAGAGAGAAGCAGAGAAAATGTTTCAAGTCTGTAACCTTTCAGCGGAACAGAATAGTTCTGGTGTGCATGGACTTTCAAAAGGCATTTGATACAGTGCCACACAACAGACTTGTGAGCAAACTTGTAGCTCATGGAATAAAGGGATGGTAGCAACATGGATACGAAATTGGCTGAGTGACAGGAAACAAAGAGTAGTGGTTAATGGATGTTTTTTGGGCTGGAGGAAGATTTGTAGTGGAGTTCCCCAGGGATCAGTGTTGGGACCCTTGCTTTCCCTGATATATATTAATGACCTAGACCTTGGTGTACAGGGCACAATTTCAAAGGTTGTAGATGATACGAAACTTGGAAGCATTGTAAACTGTGAGGAGGATAGTGTGGAACTTCAAAAGGATGTAGACAAGTTGGTGGAATGGGCAGACAGGTGGCAGATGAAGTTCAATGCAGAGAAATGTGAGGCGATTCATTTTGGTAGGAAGAACATGGAGAGACAATATTGAATAATGGGCACAATTCTAAAGGGGGTGCAGGAGTAGAGGGACCTAGCTGTATTTGTGCATGTCATTAAAGGTGGCAGGACAGGTTGAGAGCGCAGTTAATAAAGCATACAGTATCCTGGGCTTTATTAATAGAGGCATAGAATACAAGAGCAAGGAAGTTATGTTGAACTTGTATAAGACACTAGTTCGGCCTCAGCTGGAATATTGCGTCCAGTTCTGAGCGCCACTCTTGAAGAAAGACATGAGGGCATTGGAGAGAGTACAGAAGAGATTCACGAGAATGGTTTCAGGGATGAGGAATTTCAGGTATGAAGATAGATTGGAGAAGTTAGGACTGTTTTCCTTGGAGAAGAGGTGATTTGATAGAGGTATTCAAAATCATAAGGGGTCTGGACAGAGTAGATAGAGAGAAACTGTTCCCACTTGTGAAAGGATCGAGAATGAGAGAGCACAGATTTAAAGTATTTGGTAACAGAAGCAAAGTGACATTAGGAAAAGCTTTTTCATGCAGCGAGTGGTTAAGGTCTGGACTGCGCTGCCTGAGAAAGTGGTGGAGGCAGGTTCAATTGAAGCATTCAAAAGGGAATTAGAGAGTTATATGAAAAGGAAGAATGTGCAGGGTTATGGGGAGAAGGCAGGGGAATGGGACTGAGGGAATTGCTCTTTCAGAGAGCCAGTGCGGATATGATGGGCCGAATGGCCTCCTTCTGTGCTGTAACAATTCTGTGATACTGTGAAGAAGACATAATCATAAAAGACTGCGACATCATGCCACTCATACTTGAGATAGACTCCTTAAATCTCTCTGCAGTCGTGCCCTGTGCTCTTGGATTGCCTGCCAGTATTTTGCACATTCTCTGCTGCTGCTCAAGAAGTATCCATATCCAACTGAGCAGAGCTTGGAGAGTCCTAAGCCCTATGACAGGCACTCTCCACTACTGTTCCTGACTCCACATCTATGCTTGCTCACTTATAAAGTGTGTCATCACGTGAAAATTCAACTGTGTTTCGAACTAGGCCCACCAAAGTGTGACTATCTGAGCTGGTGCATGGTCTGCATTAGTCCTGTGACAGTGCACCCTCACAGAAAGTGAGTTCCTCTGAGTTGTTGTCATCATGGGTGACTTTGTCCATATCCTGATGGAGCTATGAAAGCCCTGTGGGAGATAAAAGATATGAACGAGTACTGTCAAGTTAAGAATGCTTGAAGTTATTATTATCCACATGATCATAACTCAGTCACTGTTGTCATCAAGTCAATATGACTGAGTGTTGTATACCATGCTGCTGCCTGCTCCTGGTCCCATGTTAGCCGATATTTTTAATGGTTCTCTCCCTTCAGGTGTTGTCCCTCTCTAAATCTGCCATCGTCTCCCCCTCTCTTCAAAAAAACCCACCCTTCACCCCACCATCCTGACAAACTATCACCTCATCTTCAAACTCCCTTTCCTCTGCAAAGTCCTTGAATTTGTTGTCGCCTCCCAAATCCATGGCCATCTTTCCTGGAACTCCATGTTTGAATTCCTCCAATCAGGTTTCCATCCCTGCCACAGTACTAAAATGGCTCTTATTAAAGTCACAAATGACATCCGATGTGACTGTGACAAAGGTAAACCATCCCTCCTCATCCTTTTCTTTCTCGAGCTGCCTGCAGCCTTTGACATGGTTAACCACACCATCCTCCTCAACGTCTCTCCACTGATATCCAGTTGCACGGGACTGCTCTCACCTGGTTCCACTCTTTATCAGTCTAATCATAGCAATGGCCTCTCTTCCTGCTCACACATCGTTACCTCTGGTGTTCTCCCAAGGATCTAATCTTAGCCCCCTCCGATTTCTCATCTACATGGCGGCCCCTTGACGACATCCAGCTTTACCTCTCTCACTTATTTCCACCGCTATAATTTTGTTTCAGCTCATCTACTGTTGAAACCCTCATTCATGCCTTTGTTACCTCTAAACCTGACTATTCTAACACACTCCTGACTGGTCTCCCATATTCTCCCCTCCATAAACTTGAGGTCATGCAAAACTCTGTTGTTCATATTTTAATTCGCATCAAGTCCCATTCACCTATCACCCCTGTGCTCCCTGACTTACATTGGCTCCTCGTCAAGCAACAACTTGATTTTAAAATTCTCATCCTTGTTTTCATGGCTTTGCCCCTCCCTATCTCTGTAATCTCCTCCAGCCCCACAACTCTCCAAGATATCTGCACTCATCTAACTCTGGCATCTGTGCATCCCTGATTTTAATTGTTATTTCATTGGTGGCTATGCCTTCAGTTGTCTATGACCTAAACTCCATAATTCCCTCCCTACACCTTTCTGCCTCTCTACCTTGCTTTCCTCCTTTAAGACATTGCATAAAACCTACCTCTTTGAACCAGCTTTTGATCATCTGACCTAATATTTCCTTATATGGCTCAGTGTCATATTTTTGTTTTATAATGCGCCTGTGATGGTTTATTATGTTAAAGGTGATATATAAATGTAAGTTCCTTCAATGTCGCTGGGTCAAAAGCCTGGAACTCCCTTCCTAACAGCACTGTGGGTGTACCTATACCAGATGGACTGCAGCGGTTCAAGAAGGCAGCTCACCACCACCTTTTCAAGGGCAATTAGTGATGGGAAACAAATGCTAGCCTTGCTAGTGACGCCCACATCCTATGAAAGAATAAAAAAGTAAGTTGTTGATACTTAATTCTGCCAGCAGGTAGCTGGCAGGCCCCAATCTCCTCATCCCTGACAGTCAGGAAAACCACTGACCTCAGTACCGCCTCTTTTGCAGGTGTTAGTTGTCACCAGGTTTCATGGAGGCACCCAAGATCACGTCGTTGGCACCAGCTAGACCTCATTGTCACAAGGCGAGCCGCCTTAAACAGTGTTCAAATCACACGCAGCTTCCACAGTGCGGACTGCGACACCGACCACTCCCTGGTGTGCAGCAAGGTTAGACTCAGACCAAAGAAGTTGCATCATTCCAAGCAGAAGGGCCACCCGCGCATCAACACGAGCAGAATTTCTCACCCACAGCTGTTACAAAAATTTCTAAATTCACTTGTAACAGCCCTTCAAAACACTCCCACAGGGGATGCTGAGACCAAGTGGGCCCACATCAGAGACGCCATCTATGAGTCAGCTTTGACCACCTACGGCAAAAGTGCGAAGAGAAATGCAGACTGGTTTCAATCTCATAATGAAGAGCTGGAACTTGTCATAGCCGCTAAGCGCATTGCACTTTTGAACTACAAGAAAGCCCCCAGCGATTTAACATCCGCAGCACTTAAAGCAGCCAGAAGTACTGCACAAAGAACAGCTAGGCGTTGCGCAAACGACTACTGGCAACACCTATGCAGTCATATTCAGCTGGCCTCAGACACCGGAAACATCAGAGGAATGTATGATGGCATGAAGAGAGCTCTTGGGCCAACCATCAAGAAGATCACCCCCCTCAAATCTAAATCGGGGGACATAATCACTGACCAACGCAAACAGATGGACCGCTGGGTTGAGCACTACCTAGAACTGTACTCCAGGGAGAATGCTGTCACTGAGACTGCCCTCAATGCAGCCCAGCCTCTACCAGTCATGGATGAGCTGGACATACAGCCAACCAAATCGGAACTCAGTGATGCCATTGATTCCCTAGCCAGCGGAAAAGCCCCTGGGAAGGACAGCATTACCCCTGAAATAATCAAGAGTGCCAAGCCTGCTATACTCTCAGCACTACATGAACTGCTATGCCTGTGCTGGGACGAGGGAGCAGTACCCCAGGACATGCGCGATGCCAACATCATCACCCTCTATAAAAACAAAGGTGACCGCGGTGACTGCAACAACTACCGTGGAATCTCCCTGCTCAGCATAGTGGGGAAAGTCTTTGCTCGAGTCGCTCTGAACAGGCTCCAGAAGCTGGCCGAGCGCGTCTACCCTGAGGCACAGTGTGGCTTTCGTGCAGAGAGATCGACTATTGACATGCTGTTCTCCCTTCGTCAGATACAGGAGAAATGCCGTGAACAACAGATGCCCCTCTACATTGCTTTCATTGATCTCACCAAAGCCTTTGACCTCGTCAGCAGACGTGGTCTCTTCAGACTACTAGAAAAGATCGGATGTCCACCAAAGCTACTAAGTATCATCACCTCATTCCATGACAATATGAAAGGCACAATTCAACATGGTGGCTCCTCATCAGAGCCCTTTCCTATCCTGAGTGGTGTGAAACAGGGCTGTGTTCTCGCACCCACACTTTTTGGGATTTTCTTCTCCCTGCTGCTTTCACATGCGTTCAAATCCTCTGAAGAAGGAATATTCCTCCACACAAGATCAGGGGGCAGGTTGTTCAACCTTGCCCGTCTAAGAGCGAAGTCCAAAGTACGGAAAGTCCTCATCAGAGAACTCCTCTTTGCTGACGATGCTGCTTTAACATCTCACACTGAAGAATGCCTGCAGAGTCTCATCGACAGGTTTGCGTCTGCCTGCAATGAATTTGGCCTAACCATCAGCCTCAAGAAAACGAACATCATGGGGCAGGATGTCAGAAATGCTCCATCCATCAATATTGGCGACCACGCTCTGGAAGTGGTTCAAGAGTTCACCTACCTAGGCTCAACTATCACCAGTAACCTGTCTCTAGATGCAGAAATCAACAAGCGCATGGGTAAGGCTTCCACTGCTATGTCCAGACTGGCCAAGAGAGTGTGGGAAAATGGCGCACTGACACGGAACACAAAAGTCCGAGTGTATCAGGCCTGTGTCCTCAGTACCTTGCTCTACGGCAGCGAGGCCTGGACAACGTATGCCAGCCAAGAGCGACGTCTCAATTCATTCCATCTTCGCTGCCTTCGGAGAATACTTGGCATCAGGTGGCAGGACTATATCTCCAACACAGAAGTCCTTGAAGCGGCCAACACCCCCAGCTTATACACACTACTGAGTCAGCGGCGCTTGAGATGGCTTGGCCATGTGAGCCGCATGGAAGATGGCAGGATCCCCAAAGACACATTGTACAGCGAGCTCGCCACTGGTATCAGACCCACCGGCCGTCCATGTCTCCGTTATAAAGACGTCTGCAAACGCGACATGAAATCGTGTGACATTGATCACAAGTCGTGGGAGTCAGTTGCCAGCATTCGCCAGAGCTGGCGGGCAGCCATAAAGACAGGGCTAAATTGTGGCGAGTCGAAGAGACTTAGTAGTTGGCAGGAAAAAAGACAGAGGCGCAAGGGGAGAACCAACTGTGCAACAGCCCCAACAAACAAATTTCTCTGCAGCACCTGTGGAAGAGCCTGTCACTCCAGAATTGGCCTTTATAGCCACTCCAGGCGCCGCTTCACAAACCACTGACCACCTCCAGGCGCGTATCCATTGTCTCTCGAGATAAGGAGGCCCAAAAGAAAAAAGTTGCGAGATGGCGGAAGCCACCTTCAGTTCTCTCCCTCTGGTGTTCTGTGCTCTCTTCTGCAAGGAGGGAAAGATAACACCAATGAGTGAGGATCATTGCACATGTTCATCCGATGAATAGAGTGGGTGACTATGAGGAATAGGCATGACATTGCATAATGACAAAACTGACTGTCAGTGGTGGATTGGTAGAGGGAGATGTGAGTAAGTGCATAGACAGAGAAGGATAGATGAACCTGCACAGTAGGTTGGAGGTATGACATGCTGGAGTACGCTTGAGAAGGCAGGGTGAGCAGGTAAAGGTGATGCGCATATTCGGATGTAGGGCAATGTGTCAGTGCTCTTACCTGTCCTGCCTTGATGGGGTCATTGAAGTGCTTATTATGTTACTGCTGCTGACCTCCTGGGCAACTTCCAGCCATGCCATCTTTGTCTCAGCTGCTAGCTGCTTCCTCGCATTGCTAGGGAAGACTATCTTCCTGCACACCTTTACAGCCCCCCACAACACATCAGGGAAGTGTCGTTGAAGTGGGGTGGAACGTTTGTTGATCTCAACTCCATAGCAAGAGTTCTGTGGCTCTCCATGGCAACTCCAAACTGCTTTAAGTTGCATGCTTGCAGTATTCTTTCAAATACTGGAGTGGAAATTGAGCCCTGCTGGGGTGTCATCATGACACTAACTGGACGGGAAAATGGAAGTAAACACAACTGATAACCATGCTGAATAGAGAAGGTTCAGAGAAGAAGTGAAAAAGCGAATAAGAGAAGCAAAGAGTATGAAAAAAGACTGCCAGCTAACATAAAAGGCAATCCAAAAGTCTTCTTTCGCATATAAATAGTAAAAGGGTGGTAAAAGTATGAGTGGAGTTGATTAGGAACCAATCAGGGGAGGCAGTGGCATAGTGGTAATGTCACTGGACTAGCAATCCAGAAGCCCAGGCTAATGCTCTGGGGATACAGTTCAAATCCCACGATGGCAGCTGGTGAAATTTAAATTCAATTAATAAATCTGGAATTAAAAAGGTAGTCTCAGTAACGGTGACCATAAGACCATTGTCACTTGTCCTAAAAACTCATCTGGTTTCCTAATGTCATTTAGGGAAGGAAATCTGATGTCCTTACCTGATCTGGCCTACACGTGATTCCAGCGATGTGTTTGACTCTTAACTGCCCTCTGAAGTGGCCTAGCAAGTACTCAGTTTTACCAAACCACTAAATTAAAGTCTAAAAGGAAGGATGGGCCACCGGCATCGACTTCGGCACCGGAAACGACAATGGCACACCTAACCCTGTCAACCCTGCAAAGTTGTCCTTACTAACATCTGGGGGCTTGTGCCAAAATTGAGAGAACTGTCCCACAGACTAGTCAAGCAACAGCCTGACATAGTCACACTCATGGAATCATACCTTACAATGTCTCAGACATCACCATCACCATTCCTGTGCATGTCCTGTCTGATAGGACAGACCCAGCAGAGGTGACAGGACAGTGGTATACAGTCGGGAGGGAGTTGCCCACAGAGCCCTCAACATTAACTCCAGACTCCATGAAGTCTCATGGCATCAGATCAAACACGGGCAAGGAAACCTCCTGCTGATTACCACCTACCGACCCCCCTCAGCTGATGAATCAGTACTCCTCCGTGTTGAACTCTACGGGAAGAAGCACTGATGGTGGCAAGGGCACAAAATGTACTCTGGTGGGGGATTTCAATCTCCATCATCAAGAGTGGCTCGACAGCAGGCCAAATTCTAAAGAACATAGCTGCTAGACGGGGTCTGTGGCAGATGGTGAGAGAGCCAACAAGAGGAAAAAACTGACTTGACCTCGTCCTCACCAATCTATCTGCTGCAGACGCATCCGTCCATGACAGTGTTGGTAGGAGTGACCACTGCACAATCCTTGTGGAGACGAAGTTCCGTCTTCACATTGAGGATACCATCCATCGTGTTGTGTGGCACTACCAGTGTGCTAAATGGGATAGATTTCAAACAGATATAGCAACTCAAAACTGAGCATCCATGAGGCACTGTGGGCCATCAACAACAGCAGAAGTTTATTCAACCACAATTTGTAACCTCTTGGCCAGGCATATCCCCCACTCTACCATACCACCAAGCTGGGGAACCAACCCTGGTTCAATGAAGAGTGCAGGAGGGCATGCCAGGAGCAGCACCAGGCAGATCTCAAAATGAGGTGTCAACCTGTGAAGCTACAACACAGGACTACATGCATGTCAAACAGCAGAAACAGCATGCGATAGAGCTAAGAGATCCCAAGATCAACAGATCAGATCTAAGTTCTGCAGTCCTGCCAAATCCAGTGTGATTGGTGTGAGCAATTAAACAACTAACAGGAGGAGGAGCCACAAATATCCCCATCCTCAATGATGGTGGCACCCAGCAGATCAGTGCAAAAGTCAAGGCTGAAGCATTTTCATCGATCTTCAGCTGGAAGTGCCGAGTGGATGATCCATCTTGGCCTCCCCCTGAGGTCCCCAGTCTTCAGCCAATTCGATTCACTCCACATGATATCAAGAAGTGGCTGGAGGCACTGGATACTGCAAAGGCTGTGGGCCCTGACAGCATTCTGGCAATAGTACCGAAGACCTGTGCTCCAGAATTAGCTGCACCCCTAGCCAAGCTGTTCCAGTACAGCTACAACACTGGCATCTACAAAAAGCAGGACAAATCCAACCCGGCCAATTACCGCCACATCAGTCTACTCCCAATTGTCAGCAAAGTGATGGAAGATATCATCAACAGTGCTATCAAGCGGCACTTCTAAGCAATAACCTGCCCAGTGATGTTCAGTTTGGGTTCTACCAGGGCCACTCAGCTCCTGACCTCATTACAGCCTTAGTCCAAACATGGACAAAAGAGCTGAACTCAAGAGGCACAGATAGAACTAGTAAAGAGGTTCTGCATAGGGAGTATGAGTATTAAATTAAAAAGCAGAACCTCAAAGGTACTAATCTCTGGATTATTACCTGAGCCACACACAAATTGGAATAGGGTAAATGAGATTACAGATATGAATGTGTGGCTCAAAGACTGGTATGGGAGAAGTGGGTTCCAGTTCGTGGGGCATTGGCATCAATACTAGGGAATGTGGGGACTGTGCTGTTGGGACGGTCTTCACCTGAATTGTGCTGAGACCAGTGTTCTAGTGAGTTGTAGAACTAGGGAAGTAGAGGGGGATCTAACTAAATAGAGGGGGGAAGGGATCATGTAGGGGAAAATTGAGAAAATCAAAGGGAAATGACAAGGCAATAGATCAAGGTAGCAATAAAGGTAATGATGATCAGAGTATGGCAGAAAGGGACAGTGATTGCAAACTTAGGAGCATACCAGCAGATATGGCCAGAGTTTGCAAAAACAGTAAAAAAACTGAATTAAGGGCTCTGTATCTGAATGCCCACAGTACTCGCAATAAAACAGATGAATTGTCAGCTCAAATAGAAATTCATATCTATGACTTGATAGCCATTACAGAGACGCAGCTACAAGGAAACCAAAGCTGGGATCTGAATTCCAAGGGTACGTGACATTTAGGAAGGACAGGAAGCTGAGAAAAGCTGGTGGAGTATCTCTGCTAACTAAAGAGGGCATTAGTGCTTTATTTTTATTCGTTTGTGGGATGTGGGTGCGCTGGCTAGGCCAGAATTTGCTGCCCATCCCTAATTGCCCTTGAGAGGGTGGTGGTGAGCTGCCTTCTTGAACCACTGCAGTCCTTGGGGTGTAGGTACCCCAACAATGCTGTTAGGAAGGGAGATCCAGGAATTTGACCCAGCGACAGTGAAGGAATTGTGATATAGTTCCAAGTCAGGATGGTGTGTGGCTTGCAGGGGAACTTGCAGGTGGCGGTGTTCCCATGCATCTGCTGCCCTTGTCCTTCAAGCTGGTAGAGGTTGCGGGCTTGGAAGGTGCTGTCGAAGGAGCTTGGTGAGTTGCTGCAGTGCACAGTATATAGTGCTCAGTACTGCCATTGTGCATTGGGTGGTGAAGGGAGTGAAAGTTGAAGGTGGTATATGGGGTGCCAAGCAAGCCGGCTTCCTTGTCCTGGATGTTTTAAAAAAATTATTCATTCATGGGATGTGGGCGTCGCTGTCTATGCCGGCGTTTGTTGCCCGTCCCTGATTGCCCTTGGGAGGGTGGTGGTGAGCTGCCTTCTTGAACCGCTGCAGTCTATGTGAGGTAGGTACACCCACAGTGCTGTTAGGAAGGGAGTTCCAGGATTTTGACCCAACGACAGTGAAGGAACGGCGATATAGTTCCAAGTCAGGATGGTGTGTGACTTGGACGGGAACTTGTAGGTGGTGATGTTCCCATGCATCTGCTGCTCTTGTCCTTCGAGGTGGAAGAGTTCGCGGGTTTGGAAGGTGCTGTCTAAGGAACCTTGGTGCGTTGCTGCAGTGCATCTTGTAGATGGTATACACTGCTGTCACTGTGCGTCGGTGGTGGAGGGAGTGAATGTTTGTGGATGGTGTGCCAATCAAGCGGGCTGCTTTGTTCTGGATGGTGCCGAGCTTCTTGAGTATTGTTGGAGCTGCACCCATCCAGACAAGTGGAGAGTATTCCATCACACTCCTGACTTGTGTCTTGTAGATGGTGGACAGGCTTTGGGGAGTCAGGTGGTGAGTTACTCACCGCAGGATTCCTAGCCTCTGACCTGCTCTTGTAGCCACGGTATTTATATGGCAACCCCAGTTCAGTTTCTGGTCTATGGTAGCCCCTAGGATGTTGATAGTGGGGGATTCAGCAATGTCCAGGGCAGATGGTTAGATTCTCTCTTGTTGGAGATGGTCATTGCTTGGCACTTGTGTGGCGCAAATGTCACTTGCCACTTTCAGCCCAAGCCTGGATATTGTCCAGGTCTTGCTGCATTTCTACATGGACTGCTTCAGTATTTGAGGAGTCGCGAATGGTGCTGAACATTGTGCAATCATCCACACTTCTGACCTTACAGATGAAGCACTTGAGGAATATAAAGACAGTAGGAAGGAACTTAAGCAAGGAGTTAGGAGGGCTAAAAGGGGTCATGAAAAGTCATTGGCAAACAGGATTAAGGAAAATCCCAAGGCTTTTTCTACATATATAAAGAGCAAGAGGGTGACCAGGGAAAGGGTTGGCCCACTCAAGGACAGAGATGGGAATCTATGTGTGGAGCCAGAGGAAATGGGCGAGGTGCTAAATGAGTACTTTGCATCAGTATTCACCAAAGAGAAGGACTTGGTGGATGATGAGCCTAGGGAAGGGAGTGCAGATAGTCTCAGTCATCTCAGTATCAAAAAGGAGGAGGTGTTGGGTGTCTTGCAAAGCATTAAGGTAGATAAGTCCTCAGGGCCTGATGGGATCTACCCTAGAATACTGAGGGAGGCAAGGGAAGAAATTGCTGGGGCCTTGACAGAAATCTGTGCATCCTCATTGGCGACAGATGAGGTCCCAGAGGACTGGAGAATAGCCAATGTTGTGCCTTTGTTTAAGAAGGGTGACAAGGATAATCCAGGAAATTATAGGCCAGTGAGCCTTACGTCAGTGGTAGGGAAACTATTAGAGAGGATTATTCGGGACAGGATTTACTCCCATTTGGAAACAAACGAACTTATTAGCGAGAGACAGCATGGTTTTGTGAAGGGGAGGTCGTGTCTCACTAATTTGATTGAGTTTTTTGAGGAAGTGACGAAGATGATTGATGAAGGAAGGACAGTGGATGTTATCTATATGGACTTTAGTAAAGCCTATGACAAGGTCCTGCATGGCAGACTGGTACAAAAGGTGAAGTCACACGGGATCAGAGGTGAGCTGGCAAGATGGATACAGAACTGGCTCTGTCATAGAAGACAGAGGGTATCAGTGGATGGGTGTTTTTCTGAATGGAGGGATGTGACTAGTGGTGTTCCACAGGGATCAGTGCTGGGACCTTTGCTGTTTGTAGTATATATAAATGATTTGGAGGAAAATGTAGCTGGTCTAATTAGTAAGTTTGTGGACGACACAAAGGTTGGTGGAGTTGCGGATAATGATGAGGATTGTCAGAGGATACAGCAGTATATAGATCGGTTGGAGACTTGGGCGGAGAAATGGCAGATGGAATTTAGTCCGGACAAATGAGAGGTAATGCATTTTGGAAGGTCTAATGCAGGTGGGAGGTATACAGTAAATGGCAGAACCCTTAGGAGTATTGACAGGCAGAGAGATCTGGGTGTACAGGTCCACAGGTCACTGAAAGTGGCAACACAGGTGGATAAGGTAGTCAAGAAGGCATACGGCATGCTTGCCTTCATCGGTCGGGGCATAGAGTATAAAAATTGGCAAGTCATGTTGCAGCTGTACAGAACCTTAGTTAGGCCACACTTAGAATATTGCGTGCAATTCTGGTCGCCACGCTACCAGAAGGACATGGAGGCTTTGGAGAGGGCACAGAGGAGGTTTACCAGAATGTTGCCTGGTCTGGAGGGCATTAGCTATGAGGAGAGGTTGGAAAAACGCGGATTGTTTTCACTGGAACGACGGAGGTGGAGGGGCGACATGATAGAGGTTTACAAAGTTATGAGCGGCATGGACAGAGTGGATAGTCAGAAGCTTTTTCCCAGGGTGGAAGAGTCAGTTACTAGGGGACATAGGTTTAAGGTGCGAGGGGCAAAGTTTAGAGGGGATGTGCAAGGCAAGTTTTTTACACAGAGGGTGGTGAGTGCCTGGAACTTGCTGCCAGGGGAGGTGGTGGAAGCAGATACGATAGCGACGTTTAAGAGACATCTTGACAAATATAGGAATAGGAAGGGAATAGAGGGATATGGGCCCCGGAAGTGCAGAAGGTGTTAGTTTAGGCAGGCATCAAGATCGGCGCAGGCTTGGAGGGCCGAATGGACTGTTCCTGTGCTGTACTGTTCTTTGTTCTTTGTACACGTGACTCCAGACCCACAGCAATATGGTTGACTCTTAACTGCCCTCTGAAATGGCCTAGCATGCCACTCAGTTCAAGGCAGTTAGGCCTTGCCAGCGACACCCACATCCTATGAATGAATAAACATCAAACTCAGATATTGCATGGACAGGAAGCTGCTCAATCTGAGACAACTTTGGACAAAATCCAAGGTCTCCAAGGACATACTTCATGATTTCCCGTTTGCCGATGACCGTGCATTAGTTGCCGGTTCAGAGCTGGACAAGCAATATAGCATGGACTTGTACTCCAATGCATGCAACAACATTGGCCTTACGGTCAAAGAAAACTGAAGTTATGCACCAGCCTGCTCCAAGAGAGCCCTATATCGAGCCCAAAGTTTCAGTCCATGACCAGAACCTGTCAGCAGCGGGTAAGTTCACAACCTATATCGATGACAAAACACATGCAAGATTTGCCAAAGCAAGTGTAGCCATTGGCAGACTTTGAACATCGGTCAGGGAACAAAGATGAGTAAGTCTCCCTCCCAAACTGAAAGTCTATAGAGCAATAGTCCTGCCACTCTGCTCTATGCATGCTAGACTTGGACTGTGTACCAGCATCATGCCAAGAAGTTCAACCACTTTCACCCGAGTTGCCTTTGGAAGCTTCTGAAGATTAGATGGCAGGCCAAAATACCAGACACTGAGGTGCTCACCTGAACTGGCATGCCAAACATCCACACCATATTGAGACAGTCACAACTGAGTTGGGCTGGTCATCTAGCCAGAATCTCTGACTCTCACTTACCAAAGCGAATCTTCTATGGAGAGCTTGAGTCTGGGGTGCACTCTCATGGCCGTCAAAAGAGGCGCTATAAGGATGCTCTGAAGGCTTCATTTAGGAGTTTTGATATTGACTCCAAGTCCTGGGAGAAGCTTGCTCAGGACTGCTGCACCTGGTGTATTATAAACAGAGAAATGGTCTTGTGCAGTACAAACTGAGACCGGGTGAAATGCAGCATAAGCAGGGACGACTCCCAGGGCAGGACTATCATGGGGTGCGACCTCCTTCGAAAACAATCACATATCAAAGGCAGAGAGAAAACACATGGAGAGGAAATCCCAAACCAGCAGTTCGTCCAAAGCTCAATCATCTGTGGTATCCTGCCCTGTTTGCATCAGAACCTTCCAGGGGCAGATGTCCTTAGCAGTCACCTACATATCCACCAGAACCCTACCAAACCCCTCAGATGATGGACATGGTCATCTTTGCCTCAAAGATTGAATAACAGCGAACTGACTGCAGGGCTACGTGCAGTACCTGCAGTGGCCACTGCTTGCAGTGGCACTGCTGGTACTGCAGAACTGTCAGCCCTCCAATTGGCCAGCAGCTCTGGAGGTGATAGCTTGGTCCCTTAAAGGAGCAGCGTCCCTAACAGCGGCAGTTAATTGGCTGCCCGCCATTAAATAGCTATGGGGGTCTGACGGAGGGCCGAGGAGAGTTCTCCCCTGCCTTCCAGCCCACCAGCAGGACCCCCATCGCCAGAATAAAATCCAGCCCACGATATTTGTTATGGTTATACGTGATATGGCAGCATAGCAATGTAGAAAAAAAACGTGAGATTTTGGGCTATGGGTTACCAACATATGAAAGCTTAAAATATTTATCATACATTTAAAACTATCCAGCGTTACAAACGTTTTATTTTTGTACTCATAACTTAGAATTCTGTGTGTTTAAAAAAAACAGAAAAGGATTTTTGCTCAGTGAAAGACAGTTGCAAAGTAATTGGAATTCCTGCAATGTTTTGAAAGGAAGTTCAGAACAAGAGTTGAGCTTTATGGGTGTTTTGAAGGGAAATTGAACTTGTACAAGGACAAGAAGACCAGCAGTTTCAAGGAATCCACAGGGGTTTGACCTCTTTTTCAGTGCAGCTTTTGAACCAGGGGCAGACACTGTGTCTGGACATGTGACCATGTTCAGGAAGGTTTGTTTTTCACCTTGGACCCTTTAAAAAGCCTGTGAATTGGGCAAAAGGCAGGCATTTGAAATCTTTGCTTTGATCTGCTTGGAGCAAGAGAGAAAAGGCACAGAAATGTGTTACCTCTCTCTGTAAAGGAGACTTGCATCTCTTGAAAAGGGATCCTGCACTTGAAAGGTGGCAGATTCCTATTGCCTCCAGTCTCTGAAGAATTCCTGCATCCAGTGAGATTCCTGCTGCCTCCTATGTGCTAGGAAATACTGAAATCTGAAGAATTCTTCTACTGTTAGACTGCTGCTTCAAAACCCAAGCAATCCTGTTGCTACACCTCTGATGGAAGACTTATGTGATGCGTGCTGCAGTTAAATTGCCGTGAACACCTAGCCATCACAGACTGTTCATCAGCCTCACCTGGAGAGACTTAGAGTGGCATCCAACTATTTGACGCTGGGACACCTTACCGTACCAAAAACATCCTACCAGAATGTTAACCTCAATTATTTATCTCGTTCATAGTTAAGACCTATTATTTATTTTCTAATAAATAGTTAATGTTGTTGTTGTTTAAAGAAACCTGGTTTGGTGTGCTTTATTCTGGGGGACAAAATACAGTGTTTAATTTGGCTATTCTTCAGTAGGTGGGAAACTTTATTTGATATGTTATGACCTGTGGAGTAGTGGGACTGAATTAACAGTGCATTATCCCACCTTTGTCATAACATATTAATTGGGGGGTCTTGTCGGGATCATTTCCAGTGCTAATTATGTTAATTGTGAGGAGAGTAATAATTTGAAAGAGAAAAAATAAAAGAACCAGGGATTGAAGCTGAAGAACAGTACAATAAGGAACAGTACAATAAGGAACAGTGCCGATATGACAAAGGGACAAATGCTGAAAGAAGCCAAGTAAGGAAAATATAGAAAACTCTGCGGAGCTACCTAAGAGTTTTTTTAGCAAACAGGTATAGACACTGTCCAACTTTCTTAAGGTCCCAGAAAGAAAAGGTAGTTCGAAAATCAAGGAGGAGGAGGACGACCACTGGGATACCATGGGCTGAATTTTACAGACCCCCCGATGTCGAGGGCCGTGATGGGGGGGCCAGAAAATACTTCCAGGAAAGGAACGTCACACTGCCCGACGCCGGGAAGACCCTGTCCCATCTTACCAGCAGTGACGGGACCTCGGAGCAGCACCCTGCCACATGGTGGCAGCAGCCCAATTTAAATATGCAAAGCGCTACTTACCTTGCCTCATTATGCATCCTGCTGCCTCTTACTCCACAGTTCCTCATTTTTCTGTGAACGGGTGAGACTCACGTGCCATCCCATTCATGACTTAAAATATCCGGTGCAACAGCAGTTGCAGTCATCGGAGCCTGTTCAGGTAAGTCTTGCAAGAGGGGTCTCAACTGCGAGCGTTTTCACAGAGGTGGGGGGGGGGCGGCTGGTATTACTGGGGGCACAGCTCTTCACACATGAAGGGAGGTGGGGAGGATGGTATTACTGGGGGCACAACTCTGCATACGTGTAGGGAGGTGGGGGGGATGGTATTACTGGAGGATCAACTCTGCACGCATGAAGGGAGGTTGAAGGGGGGATGGTATTACTGGGGGCACAACTCTGCAAGTATGAAGAGACGTACTGCTTACCTTCCCTCCATAAAGGCTGTCCGCTCTGCACCATTGATTGTTGTGTGAGTGAAGGAGCAATGGCACTCCAGTCACCCAGTATGTGGGGAGAGTGCTAGAAACAATAGGCATGTAAAGTTTATCTGGCTGGTGGGCCAATTGATGCAGCTGTTACAACTTGAATGTGGTCATGCTTTGCCACTCTTATTGGGAGCTGAGACGGGCAATGCCATGCCACTCCATATAGTTGATGCATGGAAGCACTTGATGTAACAGTTGTGATGTTGGTCTCTTAGGTACCTTCAAAGAAGTGAAAGAACCAAGTGTAATTGCAACGTGGAAATGGAGATGTTTCACCCTATGTTCATTGTCCCACTTGTTTTGAGGATCCATGTGCGCCACAGGCAAAACCAGCAGGCAGGTGCAGCCCACATAGAGGCCCCCGGTCGTGAGCAGCAGCAGCTCTCAAGGAGAGCTTGCCACTATAGAACATCCCGCATCTACAGATCCTGCATGACATACCTGCAGATGTCAGAGTGCCAGTATCAGAGGCAACTGTGGATGTGCAGAGAGGCGGTGACACTTCTCTGTGCCCTGCTCAACGATGACCTGCCCATGGGATTCAGTGGACATCCGATGCCTGTGGCCCTCAAAGTGACAGCAGCTCTTATCTTTTATACCTCTGCATCATTTCAGGGGCCCACCAGAGACCTTTACGGGGTCACAGACATCAGTGCACCGCTGCATCAGGGAGATCACCGATGCCCTGTACCAGAGGGCTGGTTGCTATGTCCGTTTCACGATGGACCCTAAGAGCCAGCCCCAGAGGGCCATCGGTTTCGGCTCCATCGCGGGATTCCCCCAGGTGCAAGGGGTCATAGACTGCATCCATGTCGCCATCAAGGCTCCTGCCGGGTGACCAGCTGCATACATCAACTGAAAGGGATTCCACTCAATCAACGTACAGCTAGTATGTGATCACTGGAAGTGCTTCATGGAAATCTGTGCTCATTTTCCAGGCAGCTGCCATGACTCCTTCATCCTGCTTGAGTCCCAGGTGCCATTGTTGTTCACTGAACTGGCTCAGATGGAGGGGTGGCTTCTTGGAGACAAGGGCTACCCCTTGTAGACATGGCTCCTGACACCAGTTAGACACCCCACCACTGCTGCAGAGGAGAAATACAATGCCAGCCATGGCGCTACGAGCCACCATTGAGCAGGCAATCAGCATGCTGAAAATGTGCTTCCACTGCCTGAATAGATTGGTTGGTGCCCTGCAGTACAAGCCAGAAAGGGTAGCTCGTATTGTTGCTGTTTGCTGAGCTCTGCACAACTACGCAGTCAATAGGGGGGAGGCCTTGCAGGATGAGGGCAGACGTCAGCAGGACTCCTCCTCACATGATGAGGACCCTGAGGCTTTACGACAGGAAAGGCGTATGGGAAGGCAGAGGGCACCCAGGCGCAGCATGCAAGGTGAGCAGCGAGCTAGGGATGCACGGCAGCGCCTTATTGATCAAAGATTCTCCGCTCCATAGGAAGTGCCATGAGCTCGGCAAGCCACACAACATCCTCGCTCACCTGCTGTGCAGCAGTCCGCATCTGCGACATCTTTGTCTCAACCATTAGAGGCAGCAGCATACTAAGCCATTGTCCATGTTACTACATCCGTGGAGACGCACATGAGTAATGCTGGCATGGCAATGATGCTATTCCATACATTGGCACTTCTGAAAGGCCAATGATGCAAGGAATGAGATATGACCGGTACATGCTGGCACACGTCATTCACACAGTAAAAACGAAGCAGATTTCGAGATTGAACTTTTTACAGTGTTGTGTCACCCGTGCATTCCCATTTGTGTCAGTGTTTTTTTTTTAAACGCTTGCGGGTGCTCCTTCATGGTGCAACCTCTGCATTAGCAGCCTGACTGGAGGAAGGCTGCTGATCTGATTGCCCTTCGGCTGTGGATGACTTTGGCGGTTGTCCTCTGCGCGCATGGGGCCTGGAGGGCCCCAGCTGGCTGGGATCCTGCATCAGCGCAGAACTCTCTTCAGATGTTGTGGCTGCTAGAGCTTGACTCACTGGCAGAGGGGCTAGCATCCACATTGGAATCACCTTGAGGGGGGACCCCAGATATGGCGTGCTGGCTCGCCTCCTCCATCTCAGGGTTCATTTGCTCCCCTCTGCCCTCCCGGGAAGGACCAAGGGCAGTCTTCCTGATTCTGGCTCACCAAGAGGGCCACCGCCATCTCAATGGATGACGCCAGGCACTCATATGCCTGGGACATGGCAGTTGTCATGGCCTGGATAGACTCCCCCATCATCCGCTCAAGGCTGTGTGCAGCCTGTGGCATCTCCGCCAGATGTTGCCAGGACTTCTGCATCAGCTCCAGCATGCCCTGTGCTGTCAACAGCAGATGGTCATCATTAGCCTGGGGCTCAGCATGGGCCTGGCCGCTCACAGCCCTTCGACTGTCAGAGGCCTTGGCTGTCTCTGAGTGGGACCAGCACAGTTTAAAAGTGCAGCGGCAGCGGGAAGTAGCGATACTGAGTGGGACCAGCACAGGGAGCAGAGAGCAGTCGGACCTGTGTGAGAGCAGTCCAGGCGCGTGGAGTTTTGGAAAAAAAGTCAACAGTGACATCACAGGAAAGCTGCAAGGTGACTGGTTGGTAACTGCTGTTAGGGAATAGCTCTAAATAGCTGGCTTAGTAATTAAGGTAAGAAAGGTCTACAGTTTATTTTCATATATAGTAAGTAGTGTTTTTTAGGGAGTTCTGTAGTAACGAGGACCAGGGAAGAAGGGCCCGAGAGTAATTGATATTATTTGATATTAAGTATCTTCCAAAAAGTTTTAAATTAAAGGGTTAAGTCATGGCAGGAGAGCTCAAAGCCGTGGTGTGCTCCTCGTGCTCAATATGGGAAGCCGGGAACAATTCCGGTGCCCGGGACCAGCATGTGTGCAGGAAGTGTCTCCAGCTGCAGCTCCTGGAAGCCTGGGTTTCAGAGCTGGAGCGGTGGCCGGGGACACTGTAGAGCACCCACGAGGCAGAGAGTATCGTGGATAGCATGTATTGAGAGGTGGTCACACTGCAGGCTCAGACTCCACAGGTAGGATGACCAATGGGTGACCACCAGGCATAGCAAGAGGACTAGACAGGCAGTGCAGGAACCTGCTGTGGCTATTTCCCTGCAAAACAGATATACTGCTTTGGATACTGTTGGGGGGAAAGCCTCTCAGGGGAAAGCAGCAACAGCCCAATTCGTTGCACCATGGTTGGCTCTGCTGCACAGGGGAGGAGTAAAAAGTGTGGGAATGCAATAGTTATAGGGGATTCAATTTTAAGGGGAATAGATAGGCATTTCTGTGGCTACAAACGAGACTCCAGGATGGTTATAACCTGTGACTTTTCTAATATTTGTCAGTTCCGAAGAAGGGTCACTGACCCGAAACGTTAACTCTGCTTCTCTTTCCACAGATGCTGCCAAACCTGCTGAGTGGTTCCAGCATTTCTTGTTTTTATTTCAGATTTCCAGCATCCGCAGTATTTTGCTTTTACTCCAGGATGGTATGTTGCCTCCCTGGTGCTAGGGTCAAGGATGTCTCAGAGCTGTTACAGGACATTCTGAAGGGGGAGGGTGAACAGCCAGTGATTGTGGTACACATTGGTATAAGCAACGTAGGTAAAAAAAGGATGAGGTCCTAAAAGTAGAATATAGGGAGTTAGGAAGTAAGTTGAAAAGTAGGACCTCAAAGGTAGTGATCTCAGGATTACTACCAGTGTCACGTGCTAGTCAGAGTAGAAATAGCAGGATATATCGGATGAATAAGTGGCTGAAGAGGTGTGAGAGGGAGGGTTTTACATTCCTGGGACATTGGGACTGGTTCTGGGGGAGGTGGGATCAGTACAAACTGGACGGTTTACACCTGGGCAGGACCGGGACTGATGTCCTAGGGGGAGTATTTGCTAGAGTGGTTGGGGAGGGTTTAAACTAAAATGGCAGGGGGATGAGAACCTTTGCAAGGAGTCAGAGGAGGGGGGGATCAAAGACAAGAACAAAAGACAGTAAGGGGAATAAGAAAAGTGATAGGCAGAGAAGTCAAGGGCCAGAATCAAACAGGGCCACAGTTAAAAATAGTGGGGAGGGGACAAGTAATGTTAAAAAGACAAGCCTTAAGGCTTTGTGCCTTAATGCGCAGAGCATTCACAATAAAGTGGATGAATTAATCGCGCAAATAGATGTAAAAGGGTATGACATAGTCGGGATTACGGAGACATGGCTGCAGGGTGACGAGGGATGGGAAATGAACATCCAGGGGTATTCAGTATTTCGGAAGGACAGACAAAAAGTAAAAGGCAGTGGAGTTGCATTGCTGGTTAAAGAAGAAATTAACGCAATAGTGAGGAAGGATATTAGCTGGATGTGGAATCTGTATGGGTAGAGCTGAGAAAACACTAACGGGCAAAAAACGTGAGTGGGGATTGTATTCTTTTTCTTCTTCGGCCTCCTTGTCTCGAGAGACAATGGGTAAGCGCCTGGAGGTAGTCAGTGGTTTGTGAAGCAGCGCCTGGAGTGGCTATAAAGGCCAATTCTAGAGTGACAGACTCTTCCACAGGTGCTGCAGATAAAATTGGTTGTCAGGGCTGTTACACAGTTGGCTCTCCCCTTGCACTTCTGTCTTTTTTCCTGCCAACTGCTAAGTCTCTTTGACTCACCACACTTTAGCCCCGCCTTTATGGCTGCCTGCCAGCTCTGGCGATCACTGGCAACTGACTCCCACGACTTGTGATCAATGTCACAGGACTTCATGTTGCGTTTGCAGACGTCTTTAAAGCGGAGACAAGGACGGCCGGTGGGCCTGATACCAGTGACGAGCTCGTTGTACAATGTGTCCTTGGGGATCCTGCCATCTTCCATGCGGCTCACATGGCCAAGCCATCTCAAGCGCCGCTGGCTCAGTAGGGTGAATATGCTGGGGATGTTGGCCGCCTCGAGGACTTCTGTGTTGGAGATATGGTCCTGCCACCTGATGCCAAGCATTCTCTGGAGGCAGCGAAGATGGAATGAATTGAGACATCGCTCTTGGCTGACATGCGTTGTCCAGGCCTCGCTGCCATAGAGCAAGGTACTGAGGACACAGGCTTGATACACTCGGACTTTTGTGTTCCGTGTCAGTGCGCTATTTCCCCACACTCTCTTGGCCAGTCTGGACATAGCAGTGGAAGCCTTTCCCATGCACTTGTTGATTTCTGCATCGAGAGACATATAGACCCCCAAACTGTAGTGGCGATGTTGGGAATGGCATTAAACAGGAAATTAGAGATGCATGCGATAAAGGAACATCTGTAATTAATGGTGACTTTAATCTGCATATAGATTGGGCAAATCAAATTAGTCATAACACCGTAGAGGAGGAATTCATGGAGTGTATACAGGATGGTTTTCTGGACCAATACGTTGAGGAACCAACTAGAGAACTGGGTATTGTGTAATGACAGAGGAATAATTGACAATGTAGTAGTGCGAGACCCCTTGGGGATGAGCAACCATAATATGATAGAATTCTTCATCAAGATGGAGAGTGACATAGTTGATTCTGAGACTAGGGTCCTGAATCTTAATAAAGGAAACTACGAAGGTATGAGGCACGAGTTGGCTATGATGGATTGGGAAACGTTACTTAAAGGGATAGGCAATGGCAAACATTCAAAGAGCGCATGGATGAACTGCAACAATTGTTTATTCCTGTTTGGCGCAAAAGTACAATGGGAAAGGTAGCCAAACCATGGCATCCAAGGGAAATTAGAGATACAATTAAATTCAAGGAAGAGGCATACAAATTCGTCAGAAAAAACAACAGACCTGAGGATTGGGAGCAGTTTAGAATTCAGCAAAGGAGGACCAAGGGATTAATTAAGAAGGGGAAAATAGAGTACGAGAGTAAGCTTGCGGGGGACATAAAAACTGACTGTAAAAGCTTCTATAGGTATGTGAAGAGAAAAAGATTGGTGAAGACAAATGTAGGTCCCTTACAATCAGAAACAGGGGAATTTATTATGGGGAACAAAGTAATGGCTGACCAACTAAATACATACTTTGGTTCTGTCTTCACAAAGGAGGACACAAATATCATACCAGACATGTTGGGGCACACAGGGTTTAGTGAAAGGGAGGAACTGAAGGAAATCAGTATTAACAGAGAAATGGTGTTGCGGAACTTGATGGGATTGAAGGCCGATAAATCCCCAGGGCCTGATAATCTACATCCCAGAGTACATAAGGAAGTGACCCTAGAAATAGTGGATGTATTGGTGGTCATCTTCCAAGATTCTATAGACTCTGGAACAGTTCCTACAGATTGGAGGGTAGCTAATGTAACCCCACTATTTAAGAAGGGAGGTAGAGAGAAAACAGGGAATTATAGACCAGTCAGCCTGACATCAGTAATGGGGAAAATTCTAGAGTCCATTATCAAAGATTTTATAGCAGAGCACTTGGAGAATAGTGGTAGAATCGGACAGAGTCAGCATGGATTTACGAAAGGGAAATCATGCTTGACAAATCTACTAGAGTTATTCGAGGATGTAACTAGTAGAGTTGATGAAGGGGAGCCAGTGGATGTGGTTTATTTGGACTTTCAGAAGGCTTTCGACAAAGTCCCACATAAGAGGTTAGCGTGTAAAATTAAAGCGCATGGGATTGGGGGTAGTGTATTGCGATGGATAGAAAATTGGTTGGCAGACAGGAAACAAAGAGTAGGAATAAACGGGTCTTTTTCCCAATGGCAGGCAGTGACTAGTGGGGTACCGCAGGGATCGGTGCTAGGACCCCAGCTATTCACAATATACATTAATGATTTAGATGAGGGAAATAATGTAACATCTCCAAATCTGCAGATGACACAAAACTGGGTGGGAGGGTGAGTTGTGAGGAGGATACAGAGAAGCTCCAGGGTGCTTTGGACAAGTTGAGTGAGTGGGCAAATGCATGGCAGATACAGTATAATGTGGATAAATGTGAGGTTATCCACTTTGGTAGCAAAAACAGGAAGGCAGATTATTATCTGAACAGCTATAAACTGAGAGAGGGGAATATGCAATGACACCTGGGTATTCTCGTACACAAATCGCTGAAGGTAAGCATGCAGGTGCAACAGGCGGTAAAAAAGGCAAATGGTCTGTTGGCCTTCATAGCGAGAGGATTCGAGTACAGAAGCAGGGATGTCTTGCTGCAATTATACAGGGCCTTGGTGAGGCCACACCTGGAATATTGTGTGCAGTTTTGGTCTCCTTATCTGAGGAAGGATGTTCTTGCTATAGAGAGAGTGCAGCGAAGGTTTACCAGACTGATTCCTTGGATGGCGGGACTGACATATGAGGAGAGATTGAGTTGGTTAGGATTATATTCTCTGGAGTTCAGAAGAGTGAGGGGGGATCTCATAGAAACCTATAAAATTCTAACAGGACTTGACAGGGTAGATGCAGGAAGGATGTTTCCGATGGTGGGGGAGACCAGAACCAGGGGTCATAGTCTAAGGATACAGGGTAAACCTTTCAGGACTGAGACGAGGAGAAATTACTTTACCCAGAGAGTGGTGAGCCTGTGGAGTTTGCTACCAGAGAAGGCAGCTGAGCCCAAAAAATTGTATGTTTTCAAGAAGGAGTTAGATATAGCTCTTGCGGTTCAAGGGATCAAAGGATATGGGGGGAAAGCGGGAACAAATTACTGAGTTGATCATAATGAATGGCGGAGCAGGCTCGAAGGGCTGAATGGCCTACTCCTGCTCCTATTTTTTTCTATTTTTCTATGTCTCAGCCTCAGTCAGCAGCTCCGACGCATGTACGGTGCTCTCACCAGATTGTGACCCAGACTCTAAGACTGAACGGATACCCATTGAGGTGTCAGTATCTGTGCTGGTAGAAGGTGCGTTTGTGTAATGGGCCACTGCTTTCTCAGACGATGTCTTTTCCTCTGAGGGTGTGGGAGGTGTCGTGTGCTGCCTGGGTCGATTCAGAATGCTGACCTGGAAGATACAATGGGAAGAGCACTCTGTCAGTCTTGATGTCACAATTATAATAGCATCACATTACAACAATTTCACATTGATATTTGTTTATATCAAATGGACGTATATTCACCATGGATCTCGAAGTCTATGTCACCAAATGCGCGTTCCACATGGCTTGCAGATATCTCCAGGGCCTCCACCTCAGCATCCATGAGCCTTCTGATGTCTGGCATTCCTCCACCAGTACAACTGGCTTCCCTTGCATTGTGGCCCTCTTTGCCTGGAGGAGCAAGGAGGCAGATATTAAGCATGAAAGATCAACAGCACAACACATATTACAAGAGGGGTGCTGGGCACAAAGGTGGGGGATGCTCGGTTATGCACTACTGAGTGTACCACTCATATAGGTGCCATGCTCTGAGCAGCAGACAAGGGTAAGTTCTATCATACATTCTTCCATTCTCGCAATGTCTTTCCTCCATGCACATCCTCCATGTCTTTGGCATGGCAGTGGCACACATATGCCACTTTGTGTGGGCACACCCAGGTTCAGTGGAGCCCTGATCCAAAGTGGCATTTACTTTTGCAGCGCGTAGCAGATCGTTCATCCTTTTTCTGCACTGCACCCAATCGCGCCGGATGGCCCCATGGCACCTGACCTCCTCTGCCACCTCCAGTCAGGCTGCCTTGGTCAGGCAGAAGAGCCTCTTTTCGCCATCACTGGGGAAGAGGACCTCCCACCTTGCCTGCACAGCCTGAAGAAGAGTGAGCAGGGAGGTGTCACTGAACTGTGAGGCCACCCTAGAATGTCCCTCTGATGCCATCTTCCTAATTTTGGTTATGTTTCCACAGAGATCGTTATTCTGCAGCCCAAAGAGTTCTGTCAGTCGGTGAGTTCTGTCAGATGAGTCATCAGCAATGTGCTGGCTGCCCTTTAAATAGGGCCCCAGCACCTGATGCTCACCTGACCCGATGCCGACACTGCGCTGGAAATCCCGCCCCCTCCACATAATTTCAGGGGGGACAGCGCGTCACGTGCATTATAATGAGCGCGGCGGCTCCGCAATGGGTGACTCTAGTAAAATTCAGCCTCATGTTTTTATCCAGGCTGTCCTCCCTGGTTTTCTAACTACCTTTTACAGATCAGAGGAGATTGTAATCTTAAGTGATTACATGCCCAGATAATGATGTTGTGTGCTATAAGGGACAATGCATGAAGAATGATGAGCTGTCTGCCTGAAGCTTTTTTTTCTTTGGTCTCCTTATCTCGAGAGACAATGGGTAAGCGCCGTGAGGTGGTCAGTGATGTGTGGAGCAGCGCCTGGAGTGGCTATAAAGGCCAATTCCAGAGTGACAGGCTCTTCCACAGGTGCTGCAGAAAAATTTGTTTGTCAGGGCTGTTACACAGTTGGCTCTCCCCTTGCGCCTCTGTCTTTTTTCCTGCCAACTGCTAAGTCTCTTCGACTCGCCACACTTTAGCCCCGCCTTTATGGCTGCCCGCCAGCTCTGGCGAACGTTGGCAACTGAGTCCCACGACTTGTGATCAATGTCACAGGACTTCATGTCGCGTTTGCAGACGTCTTTAAAGCGGAGACATGGATGGCTGGTGGGTCTGATACCAGTGACGAGCTCGCTGTACAATGTGTCTTTGGGGATCCTGCCATCTTCCATGCGGCTCACATGGCCAAGCCATCTCAAGCGCCGCTGACTCAGTAGTGTGTATAAGCTGGGGATGTTGGCCGCCTCGAGGACTTCTGTGTTGGAGATACGGTCCTGCCACCTGATGCCAAGTATTCTCCGGAGGCAGCGAAGATGGAATGAATTGAGACATCGCTCTTGGCTGACTAGTGCAGTACATATTGAGCAACGGTTACAAGGAATGCCGAAGGGGACAGGTAGGGATCTAGTAGAAGTGGTCCATGTAAGGGTAAATGAGATAGGAAAGACATAGGGACCTTAAAAGCCACAAATATGAGAATTGGCTCAAAAACTCAAGGATAGAGGATTGCAAATGATGTTCATTTGTATAATTCCAGTATTTGGAAAAGTAAAGGAATTCATGAAAATTTGTGGAAGTAAACAAGTGGCTGGCAGCCTGTGTGAATACAGCACTGCTACCTTCATAAATAAGTGGGAATCCTGCCAAAAAAGACTGATACATGAGAGATGGGTTACACTTAGGGACAAAGAGATTTTGAGGTAGCAATAGAAAATCATTTAAAACAGACAGGGGAAAAAACAGGATTCCAGGCAAGACAAATTGTGTGATAAGAATGCAGTCAACAGGTAGGTTTGGGTGCAGATTACCAGACAAACATAAAAACCAAGAATAAACCAGAAATAGGAGGACTTCTGAAAATCCAAATATACCACGTCCACCAACTCCCCTTTATTAATTCTGTTAGTAACATCCTCAAAAAACTCCAACAGGTTCGTCAAACATGATTTTCCTTTCATAAATCCATGTTGACTATGCCCAATCATATCATTACTATCCAAGTGTCTGTTTATCACATCCTTTGTAATAGATTCTAGCATTTTCCCAATGACTGATGTAAGGCTAACATGTCTGTAATTCCCTGTTTTCTCTCCCTCCCTTCTTAAATAGTGGGGTGACTTTTGAGACCTTCCAATCTGCAGGATCCGCTCCAGAATCTACAGAATTTTGGAAGATGATCGCCAATGCATCCACTATCTCCATAGCTACCTTTTTGAACACTCTGGGATGTAGAATATCAGGTCCTGGGGATTTATCAACCTTCAGCCCCATTAATTTCTCCAATACAACCTCTTACTATTACTAATTTCCTTCAATTATTCATTCCCCCTGATCCCTTGGATCTCTAATTCTGGGAGATTTCTTGTATCTGCCTCCGTGAAGACGGACATAAAGTAATCATTTAGCTTCTCTGCTATTTCTCTATTCCACATTATAAATTCTCCTGACTCTGCCTGTAATGGACCCACATTTGTCTTAGCCAAAAGTTTCCTTTTTATGTACCTGTAGAAGCTTTTACAGTCCATTTTTATATTTTTTGCTAGCTTAAATTCATATTCTATTCTCCCTTTCTTTATCAGTTTTTGGTTCTCCTTGGCTGTATTCTAAAATCCTCCCAACCCTCAGGTTTACTGCTATTTCTGGAAACTTTATAGGCCTTTTCTTTTAATCTTATACAATCCTTAACTTCCTTTGTAATCCACGGTTGACTGCCTTTACTTTTGGGGTTTTTGTACCTTGAAGGAATGTATAGTTGCTGTAAACTATGTAATATTTCTTTAAAGACTATCCATTGCCCATGTACTGTCATACCTTTTCATGTATTTTCCCAATCCACCTTAGTTAATTTGTCCCTCATACCTTCATAATTTCCTTTGTTCAAATTTAACACCCTAGCTTCAGGCTGAATTATCTCACTTTCAAACATAATGTAAAATTCTATCATATTATGGTCGCTCATTCCTAAAGGTTCTTTTACAACAAGATTATTAATTAACCCTTTCTCATTACATAATACTAGATCTAAAATATCCTGTTCTCTAGTCAGTTCCTCAACATACTGCTCTAGAAAACCATCTCTAACACACTCCAGAAACTCATCCTCCACAGCATTAGTGCTCATTAGGTTTACCCAGTCTGTATGCAGATTGGAGTCACCCATGATTACTGTATTACCTATGCTATTTGCTTCTCTAATCTCCTGATTAATACCATGCCCCACACTACCTAATCCAAAACAGGAAAACTCAAGTTGTTTAGTGTCAGAATTGGTGGATTTAGTCTAGACTGCTTCTTGATTGAGTATATTGAGGATGCTTACCAAGAAGGCATAGCTGAAGGTGGCTGATGAGATGAGCAGCAGGTGTATTGTGCCTTGGTCTTGATGGAATGCTGAAAATTCTATGCACTTCATCACCTTCCTATTTATCAATCCACTGTTTCTACTCACCCCGGTCCTCATGAAATGTGATGCATCTGGCTCATAGTTTTCCAAGCTGAACATAATGTATCCATCAGGTGAATACCTGATTTTCACTCAGCTCCACAGCTAGGGTGTTAAATTTGAACAAAGGAAATTATGAAGGTATGAGGGACTCACAGGTGTACAGGAGGATGCCATGGAAATAAATGGCACATCTGCGTCCCTCTAAATTGGAGATGGAGAGACAGGGAGCTTGCAGATAGCTGGTTACAGAATTACAAATATCTCTGATACACATATTCTGACTTTATTTCATCAATGACGGAGCTATGAGAAGACTGAGTATGGTGATTGTCAAGATCGTGACGTTATCATGACTAAATCATTCCCTTTTGTATTCCAGGTCCTTCACATGCACAGCAAGTGTTGTAGGACATGCATGAAGACAATTCTTCAGAGGGTTTAACTCCCTTCTGAGGTTTCACCATTACAGGACATACAGTCATGCACTAGCATAAATACTCGCGCTTCAATTGATTCACTTATACAGTTAGTTGGGTTTTCTCCTGGTGATTCACATCATCATGAGCTGGTACTGGTGGCAGGAACAGCTGTGGAGAATCTGTGTTGAGGATGCAGTCATCTTCAAGCTCTGCTCAGTTGAACCCTGGGGTCTATCATTAATAAGGAGCTTGCTAGAGATACATTAGCAACTTAGCCAGGTACTAACAGATATGCCACGCACACCCTCCACAATAGCGGAGAGGATGAATGAGTCCAATTTGATCTCTAATAGATTTAACCAGGATGACAGATACCATACCTATGGCATTACTACATGTCATTGTTCACCACTAAGCAGGTCTGCAGCACAGTGATGTGATGCTGGACGAGGAGCGGAATGATGGCAAAAGGGGACATTGAAGTAGGAATATTGCTCAAAGCGCTCCTACGTCTCACCCAATGCCCTGCAACACCCACCTCACAGCTTGTTGCCTTGTCTCTGGATAACCGAGACTTCCCTGTACAGGTGCAGGTGAGCTGTCTTTGGCAGAGCCCTCAGGGGCTCCAAAATGCAGAGATCACAAGCCAAAAGCATCTCAGCAGTCAGAGCAGGGAGCTGAACAGCCTGTCTCTGCCTCTGCTGAAGCCATATGGAATGAACTACATAGAAGTGGTAGGAAGCATAAGTGTAAGAAATTGTAATTCACCAGGTATGCATATGGATATTTGACAAAATGTTATTTTTTCTTTTTTTATAATGCACCACTTCCACATCTTGCCAGCTTTTCTCTTGTTTCATTCTGAATGCTAATACATAATGGGATTTATTGGGCGGATGTGCAATGGGTAGATGTGTGGTTGAAGGACTGTTTAGTGCAAAGTGTTGGGGGTGGGGGAGGGGGTGTTTGTCTTGATGGTGGGAGTGAACCACAGGATTTAATTTCTTATGCTTTCCTGTATGACTCAACGCTAGATGAACCTTCGCAATATTAGGGCAATGTGGGCAGCAAAGTACACGGCTGATCTGGCATCGGGTTCCCTAACTTCATCCTCCTCTTTCTCCTTCTCCTCATCTGAAGATGAGTGATGAGCCCCTTCGTCTTCCTCCACCTGCATCCCTCTCTTGTATGCAACACACCACTATAATTCTGGTCACCCTCGCTAGTAAGTATTGAAGGGTGCCTCTGGATATGTCTAGGCACCTGAAGCACATCTTCAACATTCTGATGGCATGCTCTATGATCCACCTGGTGGTCACATGTATCTCATTATAATTCTCATGTGTCTCTGGTGGGGTTCCTCATAGGTGTTAGGAGCCAATTTTGAAGGTGGTATCCCTTGTCTTCGAAGAGCCAGCCTTTAAGTCTGCTTCCTGGAATAAAAGGTTCTGGAATGTTGGATTGCTGCAGTATGAATGCATCATGACAGCTCACAGGAAATCTGGTTCACACCTACATGACCCTCTTGTTTGCACCTCAGCTGCATTGATGGACAAATATCCCTTGCATTTTATAAAAAGTCCTGGGGTTGCTGCAGTGCTGCTCGGATTGCCATGTATATGCAATCAATGGCACCCTATATCTGTGGGAATCCAGAAGGTAGTGTCTGCTCATTCTGGCTATTGTCACAAGGTAACTTTATACAACTCCCAGCCCTGGCAAACAATCCATCGGTCACATGCCTTAGGTTACATGGATTGCAAGACCTTCAGGATGCCTCCGATCGTGCCCTGAAAGAAAACAGAGGCAACAAATTGAGGGCAGTGGTGACTTCACAGCCAATGGTAATGTGTGTCCGCCAGGTCCAACAGGGAGCAGGTCATCTTCTAAGAGGCTATATATGTCTGACCACCTGACGTGTCACCTCATTCTGTGAAGGGCTGCTCTTCCAAGAGGTCAAGGATGCTAACGCCCTGTCTATAAAGCCTATGGCGCAAGTGGTGCCTCCTGCAACCTCAGACCCTCTCCTGTGCACCTCCCTCCTGTGCATGTGCTGTCAAACACATCCAACATGCTAGCCATCCTGATCTTGTCAGTTTTAAAGCCTCCAAAGTTTAGAAAAAGCTATATCGATATAAGAACTTTGCCAAACGTTTGCTGGAGGAAACTGAGATACCAACTGTGACAAGTAAGATTTTATTCAGATAAACCTGTCTCCAGTTTAAATACCCACCTGAACTGCAATTCAATTTCACCTCCATTTAACTGATCAGTTTCCTGAGCCCTGGGAAACCAACACCTCATTAACATCTAAGGACGTTAGTTGCTGCAATAAGTACACACCTACCTGCACTAATTAATGCCCTGACTTTGCTAAGTAGGTGGCTCGCTTGTATCCACTTGTGCCTCCGTTAAACCCAGATGAAGGCATGTTGGAGCCATGTGGTAACAGTGTTAAATTCAGTTATTTTAACTACCCATCTATCCCCAAACTACCCATTCTTAAGGCTTAAATTCCCTCTGCTGTGCCAGACATCCTGACTGAAAGAGAAGCTCTTAGTTGATTAATTTTAGGTTAAGAGACCCAAAATCAACATATTTCCTGTTCCTGGATGCCAATCTTGGCTCGAAAGCATTCATTAAAGTGTTAATAGCAGCTGAATGACTGTTGACACCAAGTTACATGATGGTGGCAGCAAGAACCATTCAGCCTTACTGTGGAGCAGCATTGTTCCAAACACAGTTTCACTACTAAGAAGAAGCAAGAATATAATTGGGCACCAGTATACAAACGTTCAGCCCAAATGTTCTCAAACATCAAGGAGCCCTAGCAAAACTGGAGCCAATGGGAATCAGGGGGAAAACTCTCCGCTGGTTGGAGTCAAACATAGCACAAAGGAAGATGGTTGTGGTTGTTCGAGGTCAATCATCTCAGTCCCAGGACATCACTGCAGGGTAGTGTCCTAGGCCCAACCATCTGCAGCTGCTTCATCAATGGCCATCATAAGGTCAGAAGTGGCAATGTTCGCTGATGATTGCACAATGTTCAGCACCATTCGCAACTCCTCAGATATTCTAACAGCCTATGTCCATATGCAGCAAGACCTGGACAACATCCAGGCTTGGGCTGATAAGTGGCAAGTTACATTCGCTCCATACAATGACCATCTCAAACAAGAGAGAATCTAACCATCTCCCCCTGACGTTCAATGGCATTACCATCGCCGAGTCCCCCACCATCAACATCCTGGGGGTCACCATTGACCAGAAACTGAACTGGACCAGCCACATAAATGCTATGGCTACAAGAGCAGGTCAGAGGTCAAACTTTGGGACCAAACACGGCATTTCTAGCACTACTAAAAGGGATTCTCACCATTTTATGTTCACGCTGCTGGAAACTAAAGAGGATCTCTGAAACACATTGGGAGACTTTTTGGGACACTTTGTGAAGATTTCACCAACACCTGAGCAAATTCTCTGAGAATTTCACCTAAAAAGAATGTGTGCTGTGCTACTTCACTTTAGTGGGCACCTTATAGGAGTCACCAGGAAAAAGGGAGTTGGTTATGGACATCTTGCTACGGGAGCCTCCCTGTTCCACACCGGCCCCCCCAACTCCCTACCCACCCACCTTGGACTGGATGAGGAATGGGAGGAGGACATGAGACTAAAAAGAGCAGCACTAACTGCTCATGGAGAGCAAGGTGGCTTCCTTCCTCCCTGCTGCATGTTCAGGACATCCCTCCTCCAACAGGCCCTCTGGTGCTGGGTCTGAGAATGTATGCACCCTCTCTTGTCCTGGACCATCCTGCAATGTGCCATTGTGTGCCAGCCAGCACATTCCACTCCTTCAGTGGAAATGGGTGTGAGAAGCCCACATGTATTGCTCCATGAAACTTGTGTCTAATCAATACTTGTGTGCGAAATCTGCAGGTTTCTGGTTTAACACTTCCAGGCAAGCTCAAATTATGGTAATCAGCAATTAGAACCAAAATAGTGGGCTAAATGCAACTTTCAAACTTTTAGTGCCTGTTTTCACTCTTTGGCACAATAACCCCTGATATGTATTGAGAATCTTTAATGGGAACAGCAAAGAAGATTTAATGAGTTAACAAAATTGTTAACGGTCAGTTGAGTTGGGTTAGAAGTTGGGTTAAACATCAGTGGATATTGATAAATAACTTAAGGTGCAACAATTGTACAGCACTGATTGTAGATACACACAAGATTACAAGAGATAATTAAGAATGTTAAATTAGACAAGTTGAAATCCTGACTGAAAACAAAACTATTGTACGAGGAGATTTTAAATACCCACCCATTGATTGGGACAGGGTAGGAGCAAATGGAGAAAAATAGAAAGGAATTCCTAAAATGTATGCAGGACTCTTTCTTCAAACTATATGTTTGTACGCCTACAATGGAGAAGCACTGCTAGATCTATTTATGAGTAATCGTATAGATCAGGTAGGTGACTTAAATGTGGGTGATCAGGCATAGTGAACATAAACTGATAAGGTTTAAAGTCCAAATAAAAAAGAAAGCTAAGTACAAAAGCAAGGACTCCTGATTCAAATAGGTTAGATTTTAGAAAGTTGAGTGCGCTTGGATGAGATGATGTGGAACAATAAGTTGACATGCAGGACTGTAGATTAACAGTAGGATATTTTTAAAAAGGAAATCGTAGAGTTGTAAAATAAATATACACCATTTAAAAAGACTACTTCAAGTTTCTAAATGCTGTGGATAAATAAAGAGGTTGGAAACAAACTACAATTGAAGAAGGGGGCATATAGGTCCTATAAGGATGATAAAAATAATACAATACAAGAAAATGAGATAAGTTAAGAAAGGCATAATGAAAGCAAGGAGGGAAATAATGAGAGAATCTGATGTTTTTAAAAAAGGAACAGATTCTACAAATATATCAGGAAAAAGTGAATTGTTAAATGTGAGGTGAGATCCTTGACAAAAGAGGACAGTGAGTTAATAAAGGATAAATGGAAATTGGCAGGGTATTTACCTAGTATTTCAGTTCTGCATTTACAAAAGAGTAAGATATTGGAGAGGAGGTAAATCATGAATTAGTTAAAAGCACGGTAAGTGACATAATTACTACTGTTACTAAATCCCATCCATCAGCTCAGGAGCAACAATGTGGCTGAATGAAGTCACTCCGTTGTTGTCAATTCTAAATGAGTCTTGTCTCTTCAGTCATCTGTATCCCTTTCTGTGACATTCTCTTAACATTGTCTGTTCAGCACATCCTTTGTAAAAAAAATTATTAAGCTAAAGGAGGATAGAGTGCTGGGATCTGATGGGATATATCCAAGGATTCTGAAATGGGAGAAGAAATATATGAAATCCTATAAATTATATTACAGGGTTCTGTAGTTTTCCTCTCTAGATGTGTACTGGAGGGTGGCTGATATACCCCTTTTCAAAGGTTAGATGGAGCTAATCCAGATAATGACAGGCCAGTTGTTTAATACCTGTAGGAGGGAAAATATTAGAATCTTTAAAGATGAAATTGATGAACATCTTAGATGTAGATGAATTAATTAGAAGCAGCCAACAGGGATTTCAGAATCAAATATTGTGTTTCACAAATCTGATAAGAGTTCTTTGAGATGACAACAGATATAATGGATTGGGGGACCACAGTGGATGTGGTATACATGAACTTTCAGAAAGCTTTCAAAAAAGTGCCAAACAAGAGACTATTGGAGAAGAGTAAGGGGTATGGAATTAGAGAAAGAGTAGCAAATTTTAATAAAAACAGGTTAGAAGTGAGGAAACAGAGCAGGAATTAAGGGTAGTTTCTCAGAGTGGTTGGAATTGGATAGCAATGTCCCACAGGGTTCTATTCTGGAACCACTTATGTTCACTGTGTACACGAATGATTTGGATATAGGACTAAAGTGAGTGGTGTCCAAATTTGCAAACAATTCCATAATAGGAAATATGGTAAATTATTCTGAGGACTAAGGGCAACTTCAAAGGGATTATTGATAAGATGGTGGAATGGACAAATAAGTCGCAGATGAAATTTGCTATCACTAAATATAGGGTGATACATATTGGTAAAAAGAAATAATAATTATACTTTGGTTTTAGATTAAATGTGAGACATTTAAGACAAAGAGCAGAGGATTTTTTACACAGAGAGCTGTGAGGCTATGGTGGAATGCACTACTGAAGTCAGTGATTGAAGTAAGTCTCTCACATGGTTAAAAGCAAGATGGGAAATGAGAACAGGGCATGCACATGGGATTAGTTTTCCCACTTATGCGGAAGATAAATATCAACACAAACCGAATGGGTTGTATGGTTTGTGTTTGTGCTGTAACTTCTATGTAATTCTTTGCTAATGCTACAAAGTCACTTGTAATCACATGGAAACAATCCAAAAATTGACCTCCAACAGAATATTGAAATAAAGGAAATAGATAAAATTGTTTACCTGGACAGCCTAAAAACATCAGATCATTGAAGAAACAGCAAAAAGAGTACAGCAAGTATAAATGATATGTTTAGCAACAACCGAGTTTCTGTGCAAGCATAAAATTAAGTTGGTAATCAGATTGCTTAAAAGGGAGGAAAAGTATTCCTGGAGTAGCTGCTATTCAAAATACTCTACTAGAAAAATATACCCTTTCCTGAAATTTCTTGGATTCTTTTTTGTATAGAACATCAATTTTGTTACTGATCTGGAGATCCACAGCTATTAATATCAATTACAAGAATAGTCTCTGAGCAACTCAAGTGTAAACAGTGGGAGGCATGAAAGTCACAAGGGAAGCTTTTACTATCTGGAAAAGTTGATGTTAATGGAACAAAAGTCAGGCAAAGAAAAATACGGCTGAATGATTTGATGGAAAGGGATGCTAGAACTCTCTTACGTAATTCTTGTAATTCAACCATTAGGATGGACCAGGCTTCCCCAGTGTCATCAACCCAAATAAATCTGGGTTCCCTCTTTTTAGAGGAGTGCAAGCAATAAACACCAAAAAAAAAAGAAAAAGGGATCCTAAATAAATAAAATCAAATATAATCCTCTCGTAGTCGGAAAGTGTGGAGAAGGCACATAGAGTGTGTATCAAATAGAAATCATCTAAAGATTAATTTATTGAACTAGCTAATTGATTAATGCCTCCAGTTTTTTCTGGTATCGCCTTTGTTTTCTCCTTACACGTTGCTCATCACCACACTCTCTTCTGTAGTCGAGAGAATAGTACAGACTGAAATATGTGCTTTCCTGTGATTACCATCACTAGCATGTAATGAATGGCTGATAGGAATCAGAACTCAATTGAGGCAGAGGGGAACAATGTTAGTTTCTCACTTCAAAGACAAAGCAGTTGTTGATCTCACAGTGCTTCATTTAGTATATTGGCTAAGAACTGGTAATGGTCAATAGGGTCAAGGCTTTAGACGGGAGGTTTGCTAGTCATGGTACCTTGGGACAATGCTTTGAGTTTATCTAACATTAATTTTCAACCCCCAAAAAATGTTTAAAATGTCTTGTAGATCTAAAATACTTCCAGACACCATTTGAGAAGTGGGTGGCTCCCGTTTTTTCCCTTCCATGACCATACAGAAGCAGTTTTTCTGGTTTATTTTGTCATTTAATTATTTTAAGAAATCTAGTTTATACCTAGAAAGAGTAATGCATTACAAATATGTGGCTATATTGGCATGATTGTGAATGACAGCTGGTCCTAGATGAAAGTCAAGGGGGTAGAAATTGGTTTAAGGTTGTTTTTGGACACAGAATGGACGGCTATGCTCGAAGTGCGTGCCAGATCACATGGACATAACTAAGATCCTAAATTCATCCACCTGATATAATTTAAATAAAATAGGTGGGTTGACATCACCACTTGCACTGTTCCATCGGCAGCTTGCCTATTGGGGGCATCAATACCATGGATTGCTAAAGGCATTTAAAGGCAGCCTGTACCTCCTAAAGAAGAGCTGTGCTTTGATTGTAGACAGCTGTCACTGAAAATTGTCAATAATAGTGGCAGGCAGAGGAGAAGCTGCAAGGCCCTGTTGTTTTTTTGATTGTGGTATTGGTGGAGGAGGCCAGAGGAAGAGGTTACATCTTCTACTCTCCAGGCAGCAGGAAGATATCGAGGATAGCTGAGTGGATAGAGGTGCCAGAGTGAGTCTGTGCCAAAAAGACCGCTCTGAGGAAATGTCTGCAATCTCAACAAAAGTTCAATGATTTCACAGGGCAAGCCAAGATAAGCCTCTTAACTCAAATCTTTCATTAATCTGTAGATCATCTCTGCACTACCTGTAGCCTCAACACTCACAACCCTTCTTTCTCCTGGGTATCAGCACTCACCTCTCATTACAGTGGCACACTTTACATCACCTCCTACTGCAGCACTCTGATTCTGCTACTCTCCTCACCATTACCTAGAACCATAGACCCATCGTGTCCATGCTAGCTCTCTTAAGGAGCAATGCACATACTGTCACTCCCCATGCACTCCCACATTCCTCTTCAGATATTTATAATATTTAGAAAATGTAGTAAAATTTACGGCACAGAAAAAGGCCACTCTGCCCATCGTGTCTGCGCCTACCAAAAAACGAACCACCCAGCCTAATCCCATTTTCCGGCTCTTGGTCCGTATCCTTGGAGGTTATGGGACTTCAGGTGTATATCCAGATACCTTTTAAAAGAGTTGAGGGTTTCTGTCTCTACTACCCTTTCAGACAGTGAGTTCTAGACCCCTACCACCAGCAGCTTTATTCAATGTTTGCTGTAGCTCAGTTGGTAGTATTGTCATCTTTAAGTCACAAGGTTCTGGATTCAAGTCCCACTCCAGGACTTAAGCATGAAATTTAGTGCTGACACTCCAGTGCAGTGCTGCACTGTCAGAGGTGCCATCTTTCAGATAAGATGTTAAAACTGTGACCTCATCTGTCTGTTCAGGTGGATGTAAAAGATCCCAGGACACCATTTCAAAGAAGAGTAGGGGCTGGGCCAATATTTATTTCTCAATCAGCATCACAAAAAAAGATTATCTGGTCATTATCACATGGCTGTCATGGGGAGTTTGCTGTGTGCAAATTAAATATTGTGTTTCCTACATTATAACAGTGACTTTGTTTCCGAAGTACTTCATTCGCTGTTTGAGACATCTGGTGGTCATGAAAAATGCTATATAAATGCAAGTCTTCCTTTTTTCTTTTATTCTACTCCGACATGCACTTGCTCAATATGCCTCATAACTCCAACACTGATGCATTCCCTTCTTGCAGGGGAAGCTAACATGCAGCCACAGGAGGAGGGACACCATTCATCCATGCGTTGCCCTCACTGGAAGAAAAAAATTATGGACATCATAGGGTGGAGCTTGGCATCTGGCAAGCCTGGAGGACAAGTTCCATAGGGTTTTACACAGTCATTCCCTTATTCCTTTCTCACCTAAATTTCACCTCACACACAACACATATCTGCTGCTTCCAGAAGCTGTTAGATCTATCTCTGCTTACCAATGCCACTGAATGCTAACCCTTGTTCCTTTCTTCCATGTCAGGTCTAGAAGGTTCACATAACTCCCAGGGAGCAGAAGGAAATGAGACATCAACTCAGAGACTGGCAACATGCATAACTTAGAGGGTAGGCATATGGGGTCTGCACGTGGAGATTCATCCTGTAGTGGTGCCCAGAAGCAAGGGCAGGAGGTTAGGGGAAATCTGGAACTCTCTCCCCCAAATGCTGTTGAGACCAGGTCAATTGAAAATTTCAAAACTGAGATTAATAGCTAAGTTAGATAAGTCTATTAAGGCAGTGATTCTCAAACTTTTTCGTACATGGACTACTTCGGCAGGCCAAAAGATCCCGCAGACCACCTACCAGTGCTACCCCACTCGCTTTCGCTTGCCACTGCAAAAAACTCATCAGAATTAATGGGAAGGATGGTGCTGCTTTTGATGAGACACTGACGAGGTGATGTCTGATTCCAAACTGGAGAGGTTCAGTTGTGGCGAAGCCATATGGGAGAACAGGCTGGACCCCTCGTTAGGTGGCATCACACAACCCGATAGGCTATCGTGTATACATTGATGGGAACTAGAAATACTTTGCTTTTTTGCTACTAAATGTAAAAAATTTATGTCCATTCTTTTTTATTCAATATAAGGAAATTATTAATTCATGTCAAACAAAAGTATAGATATTTTCATACAGGTGAACACGTTAATTTGAAACATTCTAATGTTATAAAATCATCACAATAATCTTCCTCTGAGAAACTAACATTTATCTTGCATCTATATTAATCAAACAAAATCAACAGCAATATAAATCTTCCATCTAACGCTACATTGCTGTTGCTTGCACTCATACGAACATACGAATTAGGAGCAGGAGTAGGCCACTCGGCCCTTCGAGCCTGCTCCACCATTCAATAAGTTCATGGCTGAACTGATTAGTCCACATTTCCACCTATCCCCAATAACCTTCCACCCCCTTGCTCATCAAGAATCTATCTACCTCTGCCTTAAAAATATCTGAAGACTCTGCTTCCACTGCCTTTTGAGGAAATGAATTCCAAAGACTCACAACCCTCAGAGAAAAAATTTCTCCTCATCTCTGTCTTAAATGGGCGACCCCTTATTTTTAAACAGTGACCCTTAGTTCAATATTCTCCCACAAGGGGAAACATCCTTTCCACATCCACCTTGTCAAGACCCCTCAGAATCTTATATGTTTCAATCAAGTCGCCTCTTACTGTTCTAAATTCCAGTGGATACAAGCCTAGCCAGTCCAGCCTTTCCTCATAAGACAACCCACCCATTCCAGATATTAGTCTAGTAAACCTTCTCTGTACTGCCTCCAATGCATTTTCATCCTTCCTTAAATAAGGCCAGTACTGTCCACAGTACTCCAGATGTGGTTTCACCAATGCCCTGTATAACTGAAACATAACCTCCCTACTTTTGCATTCAATTCCCCTCGCGATAAATGATAAAATTCTATTAGCTTTCCTAATTACTTGCTGTACCTGCATACTAACCTTTTGCGATTCATGCACTAGGGCACCCAGATCCCTCTGCATTTCAGAGCTCTGCAATCTCTCACCATTTAGATAATATGCTTCGTTTTTATTCTTCCTTCTAAAGTGGACAATTTCCTACTTTCCCACATTATACTCTATTGGCCAGGTCCTTGCCCACTCACTTAACCTATCTATTTCCCTTTGTAACCCCCTTATGTCCTCTTCACAACTTACTTTCCTGCTTATCTTTGTGTCATCAGCAAATTTAGCAACCATACCTTCGGTCCCTTCATCGAAGTCATTTACATGAAACGTAAAACGTTGAGGCCCCAGCACAGATCCCTATAGCACACCACTCATTACATCTTGCCAATCAGAAAATGACCCATTTATGCCTATTCTCTGTTTCCTGTTAGCTAGCCAATCTTCAATCCATGCCGATATGTTACCCCCTACACCATGAGCTTTTATTTTCTGCAATAACCTTTGATGTGGCACCTTATCAAATGCCTCCTGGAAATCAATACATCCACTGGTTCCCCTTTATCCACAGTACATGTGACTCCCTCAAAGAACTCCAATAAATTGGTTAAACATGATTTCCTTTTCATAAATCCATGTTCACTCTGCCTGATTACCTTGAATTTTTCTAAATGCCCTGCTATAACATCTTTAATAATAGCTTCTAACATTTTCCCTAAGACTGATGTTAAGCTAACTGGCCTGTAGTTTCCTGCTTTCTGTCTTCCTCCCTTTATGACAATTTGTGCATTGCACATGGAAACCGGTCTGATTGTGTGACCTCAAGCAAGTGGTGGAGATGAAGGTTCGGGCCTGTTCTCTCATACGGCTTCAGCTGTGGCATTGTGCGTCAGTGACTTCCATTTTAAACTCGTCTGTGAACCACCTATAGACTCACAGACCACACTTTGAGAACTACTGCATTAAGGGATATAGAACCAATGGAGTCATGATCTAACTGAATGAAGATGGCTCGAGGGACTGAATGGCCCACTTCTATTCTTATGTTGCTAGAAGGATAGGACGGTCCAGGAATCAGCTTGCCAGGAGTGCATGCTTGTATTGAGTCCTGCTGCAGAAGATACAGATAAAGAAATTGGGGGCTCATTTTGCATGAGAAGACTGAGCTTCTATGTCATCTTTGCATAAAACATCAAGACAACTTGCAGTTAATGATGAAGCAAGTGATCAGCCCTATGAGCACAGCAGGCAACCCCACAGTGAAGCCTTTAGTAAAGGTGCTGATGGAAGCTCAGAGCTTAGGTCTGGGGCCCAGCATTTCTTCTGGCTTACAAAGATAGAAAGAGAGCACAGATGCTAATGCTCAACACCCTGAAAGTGCCATTGACTTATTGGGAGAAGCATATGCTTTCTCCTCTTCGGGGGAGTAGGTTCTAACAACCTCTCAACCAGTGCTCGTTAGTGCCAGCCAGGCAGGAGAGTCCCAGCATTCTGTAGCTGGGTCCTCAACAGCCAGAGCTCTTCAAAGTTGATCACCAGACACCCTTAGTGCCCTCAGCAGTTCAGGAACTATCCAACACCCAAGCTCTAGCACTGGGGAACCACCTCATAGGAGCACGAGAATACATAAACAAGCACAAGATGGACACTAGGGTGATTTGCAGAGCATCATCAGTTATGTAATGATTTGTTGAATTGAACTTAGAACAGTGAAGTAAAATATTTTGTTTTTGTATAGCTTTTGGTCTATGTTATGTTACTAACATAACAGAAAAAGCTGGTCAATCAGCATTTAAAAGAGGTTGGCATTTTGAGAGTGGCCCTTCATTAGAACACATGGGTGGGGGCATTCTCTTTGGGGTGGAGTTCTGGTGGGGTGGGGCTTCAGACTGCCAATCTGTACACACCCTAACCCTGATCATTTCCTGCTTTGGGGTTATATTTGCATGGCGGCGTTTGAGTGGGATCCCTGGCCTCAAAAGGGAGCAAGGATGGGAATCCTTGATCCCTCTGTCTCAGATCTCCATTCCTTGACAAGCCAGTCCCTGCTTGGCCCTGAACCTATCCTCCTGCTGACAATTAGGCCCTGTTTTGTTTTTTCTTTCCCTATGATTCACGTTACTATAACCGTAGCCTGTAAGAGTTATACAGTAAAAGGAGTGACCATATGTATTTGAGGGATTTTTTGTCAACTGCATCTAAGCTTTTCATATATATATATCTTTGCTAAGCTATTTTTGTGTTTCCATATGAAGTAGTGTAACACTGTTAATGGAGCCATTTTAACAGCATGAAAGCAGGTTTCTTGCATTATGTAGGGAACAAACCATTGCTTCCAATTGGCCAGGGCAGGTGTAATGGTTTAAGAACCTACATGTGCAAGATGGGTGGTATATCTGCCATCCCTCTATCCAAGAGACCAGAATTGGAGGAACTCACAGATCGAGGAGGAGATTACAGAGATAGGAAAGGTCGAGGACATGGAGAGATTAGAAGACAAGGATGAAAAGTTTAAAATTAAGGCATTGCCAAAACAGGAGCCAACTTAAGTGTGGCAAGGGAATGGGACTAAGTATGAATTAGGATATAGGCAGCAGAGGTTTGGAACAGCTCAAGTTTATGGAGGTTGAAAAATGGAAGGTCAGCCAGGAAAACAAGGGAATAGTCAAGTCTAGAGGTAACAACGGCACGGACGAGTGTTTCAGCAGCAGCTGAGGTGCAAGTGCACAAGGTTGATTTTATGGAGGGAGGAGGCCATTTTTGTGATGGTGCGGATAGTCAAAAGCTCATCACTGGTATAAATACCAAGGTTGCGAACCATCTGGTTCAGTCTCGGACAGTGACCACAAAAAGTGACTGAGCTAGTGGCAGAGACCAAAAGTAATGGCTTTGGTTTCCCCAATATTTAGCTAAGCATATTTTGGCTCGTCCATTACTGGATGTCAAACAAGCAGTCTGACAATTTCGAGATAGTGGAGGAGCCGAGGGAGGTGGTGGTGAGGTAGAACTACATATCAGTGTAGAAGTAGAACCTGACATTGTTTTCGGATGACATCACTGACAAGCATCATGTCGATGAGAAAGAGGCAGCAGCCAAGGATAGATCCTTGGGGGAACTCCAGAGGTAACAGTACAGGAGCTGGAAGAGAAGTCATTGCAGGTGATTCTCTGGCTAGGACTGGATAGATAAGAATGGAACCAGTCAAGTGCAATCCTACCCAGCTGGATGACAGAGGAGAGGCTTTTGAGGAGGATGGTGTGGTCAACCATGTCAGAGGCTGCAGGCAGGTCAAGAACGGATGGTTTACCATGGTCAGTCACACAAAGTAGTTTCAGTAAAGTGGCAGGGTCACAAACCAAACTGGAATGATTTAAACATGGAGTTCCAGGAAACAATGGCATGAATTTGGGAGGCTACAGCACTTTCAAGAACTTTGGAGGAAAGAGAAATTGGAGATGGGGGTGGGTTAGTTTGCAAGGATAGAGGACTCAATGCTGGATGAGCTGAGCTTAGAGAAACTAGAGAAACATGCAAATTCAATGCCAAGGTAGGGGGGGGGGGAAAGCTAAGCAGAAGTTTGGCCCGGTGGGCTAGGGAAGGGAAGGAATGGGTGGAGGCAGTTGAACAGATGGTCTCAAACTTATTTACAAATAAGAGTATGAGATCTTTGCACTTCTTATTGGAGGCGAGGGTAGAGGAGGCATGGGAGAGGGGTTTAAGATGATAATTTGTAGTGCAGAAAAGCAGCCAGGGGTTATTTTTGCATTCCAGAATGATCCTAGAATAGTGAGCAGCTTAACAGGAGAGGATCAGAGAGCAAGACCCCCATTAATGTGGTCCAGCCAAATTTAGCGATTAATGGTGAAACAAGTTATCACCATAAACATTCAAGTCTGCATCCCTTGGACTTAAGAGAGTGGAGATGAGGGCTGTACCAGGGCAGTGGCCAAGGTGAGAGGCAGCAATCATTTTAGTGGGCACTAGAGCATCAAGCTGGTTGACATGATTGAGCAGATCGGTAGATACAGAAATGGCATGGTAAATGGAGAGCCAAAAGCGATACAGTTGTCCTTAACAATCAATCAGGACAACAGAGATGGCTGTTACCAGTAGACTGAATATGTGAGTTCCCCGTTTACCTATCATATAGATGTCAATCTCTTAAGGATAGTAAAGCAACTCTGCACATGAATCCCTTTTCTAGGTTTGCTTAGGCCAGAGTGCCCACAACCATTGTGTCGCATTTTAAATAGATGATACTTGTGCTAGTTGAAGTACAGCTACTGGAATTTGTCAATTGCTGAAGACCAGTCAGAGCAGACTTTTGCCTGACAGCACTTTTCAGCCAATTGCTTAAGTACAAAGAAAATTGAAGTGTCATCTGGGAATACCCAGAAGAAATTTGGAAGGAAAATGCTCCACAGGAGTGGCTATGACCATGAAAATTCAGCCAGACACACTTAGAATGACACAAATGTGAAGTAAATATCCACGTCTGTTGTGACCTTCCACCCTCTTGGCCACATTGCCTGAATGACAAAGTAGGACGATCATTTCAAACTAACTTTCTTTGGAATTTGTTCACCTTTGAGACCCAAGCTGTTAGCTTCTTGAATTTTTGGTTAACCATGAGACAGTTTCCTTGCCTGGGGCTGTAGTCTAGATACAGAACTCTAGCAGGGACTTGGCCACTCTGTGCTAGTATAGGACAGAAACAATGGACTTATTTGGTGATGGCTGTAAGTATCCAGTAGCTCCTTCACTTGTCTGCTAAAGATCCCTTCTCCACCAATGGATAACTGTGAAATTTGTTAGTCCATTTTTGATGGAATCCTAGACCGGCTTAGATATATGAGCGAGTGGAGCATAATCCCCTTCAAGGGGTTGTTGCATTGCAGTCTAGGGCCCCTGTTTACTGTTCGTGGTCTGGATGAGACCGAGTCAGTAGAAGCAATCCATGAAAGGTTCATCATACACAACCTGAAAACATAAAAAACTGAAGCCAATTAATATGACATCTGACCCAGATTTACACTGATCTCTAAAAATATTGCTAGTTCTGGGCTCTGGAATTCCTCATTTGAGTTGACAGAGCCACAAGAACCCAGCAAGGTCTGATCTACCCTGATCAGCACCATGTTTTTACTATCAGTCCTTACACATCCTTGGCTACAAACCTAAGGGTTGAAGGATGAATGCCATAAAGGTTGAAGGTTGGGACTTTTGCAAGACACTCCTAGTAAATTCCCAGGATATAGTTAAGATCCAGACCCTGAACAGATTGTGTTTTTCTGACACTGACTATGCAACCATTTGGGAAGGGTATCAGGAGCACACCATTACACTTCTGCAGTCTCAGTTCCATTTACCAAACTAGATTGACGTGGTTGGTGTAATTTTTTTTTTAGAAACAAAGTTTGAATATTAAACTGCTGAACAAAGTGGCATGAGGACAGCAGACATTAATTGACTTTTTTCATTTTTGGGATGTGGGCTTTATTACTTCTTTCTAATTGCTCTGAGGTGATGGTGCTGGGTCTTGAACTGCTGCAGTCAATGATGGTATTCCCACAATATGCTAGGTAGGGAGCTCCAGGATATTGACCAAGTGACAATGAAGGAAGAGCAAAATCTGCCCAAGTCAGTATGAGACCTGTTGCCCTTGCGCAAGCTGGAGGTTATGGGTTTGAGAGATGCTGCCTTGGCAAGTTGGCAAATGCATCCTGTAAATACACACTACAGCCACAGCATGCTAGAGGAAGTTCAGGCTAGTGGATGAGGCACTCATCAAATGGACTGCTATAGCCTGGATAGTATGATTCTTGTTCCTGCAGCACCCATCCAGGTGAGAGAGTATCCCATCACACTCTACTTTTGTTTTGTAGGTAGCGGAGATGCTTTGGGGAGGTAGGGAGCCACTTCATTGTGCACAAAACATTGAAGGTTGCAGGGTAGGTTGAGAAAGCATATGGGATCCTTGACTTTATAAAGAGGGACACAGAATACAAGAACAAGGAGGTTAAAATAAACACTATAAAATACTGGTTCAGCCTCAACTGGAGCATGGTGTCTAGTTTTAGGCACTGCACTTTCAGGAGGTTGTTAAATCATTAGAGAGGGTACAGAAAAGATTCATGAGAATGGTTCCAGGAATGAGGAACTTCAGTTATGTGGATAGGTTGGAGAAGCTGGGGCTGTTCTCCTTAGAGAAGATTAAGAGATTTGTTAGAGTTGATCAAAATCACGAGAGGTCTGGATAGCATAGATAGGGAAAAACTGTTCCCATTGGTGGAAGGAGCCAGAACCAGCAGACACAGATCTAAAGTGATCGACAAAAGCAGCAGCAGCACAAAAAACTGTGTTAAAATGCAGCAAATGGTTAGGACCTGGAATGCACTACCTGAGTGTGTGGTGGAGGCAAATTCAAATCAAGGCCTTCAAAACAGGGACTAGGTGAATTGCTTTTGCAGAGAGCCAGCACAGGCATGAGGGACCAAATGGCCTCCTTCTGTGCTGTAACCATTGTATGATACTATGACTTACTGCAGAATAGCCAGACACTGACCTTTACTCATAACCACTGCATTTATGCTTTTAGTCAGTGCTGACACCCTGAATGTTGACAGTTGGGTACCTGGCATTATTTGCAGCATTGACTGGCAAGAGGGAATGGTTATGTTTTCTCTTGTTGATGGTTTTTTACCTCAAAGTTGTGTTTTAAAATAAAAATAAAATCACTTCTAGCTGTGGAAAAATGAAATGACAGATACTTTTCCCATTTATGCCATGCGACATCGGTACATTCAATATAGGCACATAGATTAGCATCACCCACTTGCCTCAAAATTTTGGTTAAACTTGGCTCAAAATTCATTGTGTGACAGTTGCACAAAGAACAGATGTTGCCCATTCAACATGACTGGTAGCATCCATAAAGCCTACCTGTGCTAGAATTTATCACAGGGCTTCAGTAATAGCCAGTTTTGAATTTATGCTACACCTGGTCTTTAAAAATTTGATGCAGTGATCCCAAAATTGTAATCAAGTGAAGGAAAATGTTGCAGTCAAGATTTCAGAAGTTCAGTGGCATTTCTTAAATATTTGACGTTTCCAGATTATTTCAAAACAAACTTCAGAAATTCAACCTACTGTTAAGCCAAACAACAAAAAGAAACACCCTTGGGCAAGACTAGCTAATATCAGATGGCTTGCCTTCTATACAGTGCAAGAGCAGAAATGGTCACCCAAGCCAAGGGTGGACAATGTGTGGTGTCAATTAGCACTTTAAGCAGTCAACTCAGTCTTGTTTACATTAATTTGCTAGTTCACCCTGTTTGAATTTTGTGGGCCTGGATACTTGGAAACAGCTATTTTATCACGTCTCATTGTTCTGATTTAGGATTTATCCACCAATTAACAGTTAATTATCAGCAGCTCAGAGGCATGCCAATTAATAGCAACATAGATTAGGAATTAGCCAAAATTGGTGGGAAAATACATCTGACACTTGCGTATACACCCACATGATCGGTCATGTGTTCAAGTGATGTTCTAATCTATTTACAAACATAGTATATTTTTAGCTTTAATCGTTTGATGAGGTACATGCTTATTTTGATAAATTTATCAAGATACCATAATTCAAAACTGTATGTTTTTTGCCAGCTTGTGTATGCTCTTTTTCCATCTCTGGTCTCTACACGCGAGTACCAGAAATAACGAGACACACAATTCATATGTTTGGAACCAGAAGGTACATAAAAGAATTATACCAGATAGTTACCCACTCCTGTACACAGTTGTGAAGAATGACTAACAGTAGAGTGTTGCGATTTTTATAAATGCAGAAGAATTCGAGATGTTGCTGGTAATTTTTCAGATTGCAAATACTGACCACAAAGACAGAAGTTATAGAAACCTACTGTGACTTAAAGTGACTATGCAAATCTCGTTAGTATAGTAGAGGCCAGGCACTTCCCCACAGAAACAAAAATCAGACACAGGCACACAGCCACATTTTCCATACCTACCTACCGTCTGGCCCAAGAGCAGCTTTGGCGGAAGCCTGGGAAATAGATTACTTGTTACAAACTTTTCCTGAACAGTGAGATGAAAAATAAGTGACAACCTTAATATAAATTCAAATACATAGTCAAATGTGGTACATGTACTTCAGAATTTTAAAACTTGGCTTACAATAGCCATTTCTCTCTCACCAAAATGAGTCTCCAAAAAACAAAATCACAACCAGTTATATTTTCGGATTCATTTTGTATGTTTTTATATGCATTTTTATAAAAGTTGGGAAGATTGCCACAAATTACACACGCTAATGCTAGATGTGCACACTTATTTCATTAGATGAAAAAATTAGGGTAAATATTCTAAACTGATTACTTTGAATGGTATATACAATCTTTCATCCAAGTATTTTACAATTGCTTTGTTCAGCTGGGTTTAAGCCTGGATTATACATTACGATATGATATGCATGTTATTTCAGCAAATTAAATCATGTACAGCTGTAGCATATTTAGAATGGTAGTTATGTGGATTCCACACTGCTACTGTTCATTCTAGCCCTCTGATTTCCAGCAGTAATTCATTGTTACTACCCAAACACTCTTGCATTCAAGACTGAACAGATAGGAAGACCAATAGATTGTTTTCTCTGGTTGCATTAGGATGCTACTCTTAATAGCATATATTTAAATATAAATGCGTCTGATTTTGAAGTTTTTCCAGTAATTTTCACAAATGTGAACAGCAACACACACCCCTTTTGCTAAGTATAATTTAAAATAAAATGACACTGTCTTAATAATACCCTAGAGCAAAATTAAACAAAATAACTTCAGCAAAGGAGCACTTAAGCTTTTTTGTAAATTTTCCACAAAGAAATTAACATTTTACAACAGTATAATGGCATTAAAAAATTACAAATCAATTGCAGCGCTTTACTGAAAGCACATTATAAGCATAAAATAAAGTGATGAAACAAAACCAGAGCCCCAATACCTCCTGAAGTGAGAATAATGTTATTTTTTCTTTACCTGCATAACAAGATGCAGTAGATAATTTAAGCAGTGCAAGATATTAGTGATTCAGAAGACCATTTTTTAAAAAAGCTGCACAATCTTCTTCAGTTCTACTTTCATTCAAGCCCAAACCATACCATCTAGGTGACTCATTCTGTAACAATCTCCACTAAATTGTCAATAACTATATAACCAACTGCTTTAACCTAAAACACTCTGCATCCAGGATGATGCACAACCAATTTCAACACACTTGGTTAATTATTAAGTTATTCATTCATTCAACTATGTTGCAACCTTGGTTATACCATCTTGGATGTAATAGTTTTTCTTTCCAGATTTTATTCTCTCCCTACCCAAGTAATTTCAATTGTACACTTCCCAGAAATAAATTTATGTACTCTGATATAAGTATATATAATTAATAAGAGGAACTGGCTACGAAAGCACTATGGTAATGGACTAAAAAATACATTTTCTTCTTTAAGAAGTATGAGAAATCCTCATTGAAATGTAAGGCATCCCAAAATTCAAATGTGTAATTTTTGCATATTGTGCAGGAATGCGTTTCTGTAAACAGTAGCTCAAGGTAATCTTGAAAATCAAAATGAGGGGAGTGACAAATTGATAAGATTCCATCGCCCCTCCTCCAAAACAGCTTGCTGAAAGCTCAAAACTTGGACTTAGTAGGTTTCCCCACCCCCCAAAACTGAAAGTAATATGAATATTTTCAAGTTTTTTTTCTTTCATTGAGGCAGTGTCTAAAAACTGGACAAGGTCCTTGAGCTTAAAATACTGATGCGATTTGTATAAGCAGGGGGACATGATGCAGCAAGTCTATTTCTCAGATGTTTCATGTTCAGTGGTAGTCATGGCAGCAGTATTCTGGCTCCTGTTCTCGTCAGATTTTCCAGATGATGCATCCCATTTGGAAGGGTTTGTTGAGACCTGAGGCTGACTGGTGAGTAAGGGCTTAGCAGCATTTAACGATTTACTTGTAGAGGAGTTTGATAGATGCCTTCTGCGACCGCTGTCATCAGCTCCAGAAGAACGTCTCTTTCGACCAACCTCATCACCAAATGGAGGCTAAAAAAAAGTTAGCAACACATTTCAACAAAACAGAGTTAGAATTAAATATGCACTGAAGAATTTTGAGCAGAATACACAATTATCTTTAAAATGCTGAAGCATGCAAGCAGATTATTTGACTAGATCGGAAAGTATAAAGTTAATCATTAGCTTCAAAATCAAATTTAAGGGAAACACCCATATGTACCAACCAGACTCGCGTACAAAATATAGTGGGATAATTATCGGGCTGGAAACAAGTTTAAAAAGATCAGACGAGCATAGTTTGCAGTTAATATTGGTTTGTGTTATGAGAGATTCATGGTCAGGGTTGAATGGCAAAGATGAAAAACTATTCTGCAGTTTTGCTTGACTATACTGGAGAATTATTTCCCCCCCCCCCCAGAGTTTAACGGCCATCTTCTACATTGTCCATGGAAACAGCAAACGCAATGACCCAAATGGACATCACCTATGTTAAGTTCTTGCTTTACTCAAAGACAATAATGTGGAGCCGGGGGAAGCTCTCCTGTACCTCCCCCAATCTCCATATTAAGGTCAGTACTTTTTAAAAATTTACCTATTTGGTGGCGGCCCCTTTAAGGACTGCTGGTAAGGCTACATGTAGATCAGCAATGGCTACATTCAGGGCAAACTAATTTGCACATGCAAATAAAGGGTTAAACATCTGTTGCTTCCTTTACCAAAGGGACCCCAGACAACTTTCTTGATATCTATACCAACGTGGTGGTTGGTACACAATGTGCATGCTTACAGCCCATCATATTGAATGCTTTGGTGTCATGGGCCAAGCATCAACAAATTTATAGGCCAAAGTCTTACATGCACTAGGAATGGAAGATGAGCAAAGCAAACATTCTCACAAAAATAATGTTGCTAAGGTGATTCATCTCCTCCTCTGCCCCCAATTCGATGGCTACAATTCTTATTTATATGTAGATGCTGAGCAAGTGATGAATAAATTAGCTAATTACAATTATAGATAGAAAAACTTTTTAAACCATTCCCAAGTAGCCGTAACTACCAAAGAACAAAATATTTTTTTAAAAACTCACATCAACTCTGAAGTCCTCAAGACGTTTGAACTTGCTAAGGTATTCTTGTAGTTTGCAGTCAATCGGTAAATTCTTGGTTTGAGTGTATTTCAGAAAAGCCCAGAATTTTTCCAATCCATAGAGTTGTCCTAAAGTGAAGGCACTCAACGTCATTATCTTAAATCTAAAATTACCCAATTTATTAGTACAAGATTGCTGGTAATTTATTGCTTTGGAATGAAAGTTACCTGCTTCATAGTCTTTTACAGTTTCTTCTTGGAAGTCCTTGAATATGTCATTTCGGAATCTTCTCTCTAATCCATAGCTGTAAAATCTAAACAGGCACTCCAAACCATATCTGTAAAAAGAACACCAATATAAAAAAAGGACAAATATTCTAAACTTAAGGGAAACAAAATAAATCAAAGTTAGAAATTAAACAGGAGTGCTGTATAGCTAAAGCTGCTGCATTGATTCCAGCAGTAATTGTTTAAAAATGTCAAACTTGCAGGAACCAAATATACAACTGTACATGATACAATTAACTTTAACACACCTTTGATCTAGTGGGGGCCCATTAAATAAAAATTGCGGGGGCAGAATAAAAGGAAATATGACAAAACACAAATTGCTTAGCACTTCCACAATTTCTTAATACTGGTGCCACCTCCAGGACCCAAGTTTGAACTATATGCTAAAAAGCTTCATCATACAATTAGCAGAGACCTGCCACCTAGAGTCATAAAGTGATACAGCACTGAAATAGGCCCGAGTCTGTGCCGACCACCAACCACCCATTTATACTAATCCTACATTAATCCCATATTCCCTACCACATCCCCACCTTCCCTCAATTCTCCTACCACCTACCTACACTAGGGGCAATTTACAATGACCAATTTACCTATCAACCTGCAAGTCTTTGGCTGTGGAAGGAAACCGGAGCACCCGGTGGAAACCCACGCGGTCACAGGGAGAACTTGCAAACTCTGCACAGGCAGTACCCAGAACCGAACCCGGGTCGCTGGAGCTGTGAGGCTGCGGTGCTAACCACTGCGCTGCCCTGAAAGAGAATTTTTCTGATGGGATTCAGTAAGCCTACCAGTTAATAACCTCAACATACCTTTTGCATAAAGAACCAGTTGTAAATGTTTGCAACTTGCTTAGATCATTCAACCTGAACATTTTTTAATTTCACTATATACCTAGTCAGATTTTACCGAGAGACAATTAACCCTAATTTTAGCATCCTCCTCCTCCTGAGAAACTGAAAGATAATATTAAATGCTTCTCGCTATTTTTTTTTTAAAATTATAGACCTCCTGGTATCCCAAAGCACTTTACAGCCAGTGAAGTAATTTTGAAGCGTAGTCACTGTTGTCATGTAGGAAATATAGCATCCACCTGAACAGGCAGATGGTTTATTGACTCATCCGAAAGACGGCACCTTTGACAATGCAGCTCTCCTCAGCAACACACTGGAATATCAGCCTAGATTATGTACTCAAGTCTGTGGAATGGAGCTTGATACCACAAGAGGCAAGCAAGCTACCACCGAGCTACAACAAATGAACAACTTGCAATTATATAGCACCTTTGACATAAAATGTCCCAAGGTACTTCACAGGAACTTTATTAAAAGAATTCAACGCCAAGCCACATGAGATATTAGGTCATGATGAAAAGCTTTGGTCAAAGGGATAGGTTTTAAGGAGCATCTTAAAAGAGGAGAGCGCGCGATTTAGGGAGTGAATTCCAGAGCTAAGCACCCAGGCAACTGAAGACACAGCTGTCTATGATGCAGCAATGAAAATCAGGGATATTCAAGAGGCCAGAATTGGATCTCAGAGGGTTATAGGACTAGTGCAGGTTACAGAAATAAGGAGTTGAGGCTATGCAGGGATTTGAAACAAACTGCTCCTCAAAAGTCAGCAAACAACTATGCAAGGATGCTGGTGGAATACTTACTGTAGATAGAACAATTCCCATTCTTTGAAAGTAGTTCAACATTCACATACAAACAAGTAATGGTATAATCCCATGGGAATGATGGGGAAGAAATAAACTAGAACAATCTTGGTCAATGGCAGTCAGATGATATTTCGTCAGTTTGCCTTCTGTTAATTGCCCAGAAGCAGCAGTAAAACGTAAGGAATCAGCACAAACATAAACTCTACAATTCTTAGCAAAACTATTAGGTGTAAAAGCAACAACATCTCTAAAGTACACTATACAAAAACAGATCAGCTAAGCCAGGAAGGAGCTTTGCATGAGGAGGCTGAACTTTTCAAATAGAAGACGACTTTGCCTATGGTAAGATGGTTAGCAATTCCCTCAATCAAGTTCCATGTGCAAACAGCAGTATACCAGAAGAGTATAAAGAAAAACCTGGTGGTGTGCTGATGGGAAGGGTGGTTCAAAGGAGCTACACCTTCAGACACTGAAAGAATGGAGCCAAAGCTGGCCATCTTAACCTCAAGTCAGCTTGGCTCTGTCGTAGTGCTCTCACCTGAGTCAGAAGACAGTTGGTTCAATCATTTAAGCATATAATCTAGGCTGACACTTTAGTGCATTACTAAGGAAGTGCAGCATTACCAGAGACCCCATTTTTCAGACTAAGTTCCATCTGCCTATTCAGGAGATTCCATGGCACTATTTAAAGAATAGGGAAGTTCTCCCATGCTGCTGGCCAACTTTTATCTTTCAATCACTACCACAGCCATTTAACATGTTGCCATTTGTGGGACCTTGCTTTGTGTAACTTGGCTTCAATGTTGCTTACATAAGTGATTGCACCTCAAAATAATTCATCTGAGAACATGAAAGGCACTATATAAATATAATTTCCTTTTTTCTTTAATCTCAATAGTGTACAAAATAAATTAATTGGTTATCTATCTCATTGCAGACTCTTGCAGCATTTGCCTTAAATTAAAGTAGCTTCACCATAGCCATTTAGACACAAACTAGTGACAGACTGGCTCAAAAATCATTACTCCACAAGGACAGCAAAGCCATAACTTTCCCTAATTGGTATAGCCTAACCAAGATGCTAAAATGCCCCTCCTACCCTAGTTATGAGAGATCATAAATCATTTGCTAAATTCTGCTTTGCAAAGGAAATTTTTTTTGAATTGACAAAGATTAATTGCCCTGTTCACATGAATCTTTTTAGTGGATAAAATGAAACATAGTTGATGAAAAAAAATTCTGCACCTTGGTATACTGAATTGCGTGAAACTCAAACTTCGGTACAAAGAAAAGTTCAAGAAGGTATAATGAGGATACTGAGAAGCGTAGAGGAACAGAGGGACATTGCGAGTGCATGTCCACAGATCCCTGAAGATAACAGGACAGGTAGATAATGTGGTAATGCGGCATCCGGGATACTTTCCTTTATTGGCTGAGGCATAGAGTATAAGAGCAGGGAGGTTATACTAGAACAGTATAAAACATTAGTTAGACCAAAGCTACAGTACTGCTTACAGTTCTGGTCACTGCATTACAGGAAGGTTGCACTAGAGAGAGTACAGAGGAGATTTACAAGGATGTTGCCAGGCTATTTTAGCCATGAGGAAAACATTGGATAGGCTGGGGTTGTTTTCTTTGGAATGGAGGAGAATGAGGGGAGATGGAGGTGTATAAAATTATGAGGGGTTGGATAGAGCGGATAGGAAGGACTTATTTCCATGAGCAGAGGGGTCAATAACCAGGAGGCACAGATTTCAAGTTGTTGGTTGAAGGATTAGAGGGTAGTTGGGAATAAGGTTTTTTCCCACCCAGGTGGTGGGGGTCTGGAACTCACTGCTTCTATCAATCTTTCAGGCAGAAACCCTCATCGCATTAAAAAAAATACTTGGATCTGCACTTGAAGTGCAGTAACCTACAGGACTATGGACTAAGAGCAAGCAAGTGGGATTAAGCTGGACAGCTTTCTCAGCCAGCACCGACACGATGGACCAAATGGTCTCCTCTTGTGCAGTAACTTTTTTGTTTCCATCTGTCCTTTCTAAGTTAAATCAGATGAACTGATGCATGCAGGTTACTAACTTGTACGTCCATTAGTACTAGCAAACTAATATTATCAACGACAAACTGATTTTAAAAATTCATTTACTGAATGTGAGTCATTGGCAATGTCAGCATTTACTGCATATCCCTATATAACTGAGTGGCATGATAGGCCATTTAAGAGAGCAGTTACGAGTTAACCACATTGCTGTGGGTCTGGAGTCAAATTTAGGCCAGATTGGGTAAGGACGGCAGATTTCCTTCCCAAAAGGACATTAGCTGGGTTTTTACAACAATCCAAAATTTCATGGTCACTATCACTGATACAAGCTTTTTTTAAAAAATTAAATAAATCAGGAATTTTAAAAATGTAAATTTCCCAGCTTTCATGGTGGGGGGGGATTTGACTCACTTCTTCAGATTATTAGACCAGGCCTCTGGATTATTAGTCCAGTAATGTATCCACTTTGGTACCATACCCTTGATCAAAAAGTCTGATGTTAGTTTGATCAGAACCAAATTCAAATCCCACACTGCAATCAATATACATCAGAAGCACAGGGCTCATCCAAGCTTGTGAGGTCATCCAAATTAAGGAGTCTATGTCGGGTTAACAATTGACACTTCTTAAATTAACATTAACCCACATTTTCAACTATATACCATATATATCTATCTTTATATATTTTGAATAGTCAATGAGTGGGTATCTTAAGAAATAGTTTCTCTATAACACTTATTACTGTTAAATAAAACTGAGAGCACTGGACACACCAAAGAAAACAAGCAGAGTCCCGTTTTAGAATGAAGTTACTACATAGCCCAAGATGCTTTTTTTAAAAAACGGATGGAGTCACACAGCTCTCCTCTGATTTGCTCCAATTGAGTCACATTTCCAACCCATTACCCACTTAATCACCGAGACCGCCTACCCAGACCTCCTCAACATTGCCCATCTCTGTCCTTGCTTCAGCTCAACTTCTGCTGGATCTCATCCATGCCTTTGCATTCCTAGTTTCAACTATTCTAAAGTTTCCTGGCTGGTATCTCACCTTGCACCCACTGTACATTTGAACTTATACAAAACTCTGCTGCCTGGATCCTAGCTTGTACCAAGTCCCGTTCACTCATCACCCATGCTCACTGATCGACACTGGCTCCTGATCCAGCAACACAATTTTCAACCTTGTTTTCAAATCCCTCCATGGCCTCATCTCTCCCATCTCTAACATCCTCTGGTCTTACAACCAACAACAACTTATTTATATAGCAATTTAACATAAAAAAGTCCCAAGGCACTTTACAGAAGCATTATAAAACAAAATATGATACTAAACCACAAAAGGAGGAATCAGGTCAGCTGACCAAAAGCTTGATCGAAGAGGTAGGTTTTAAAGAGTGTCTTAAAGGAGAAAAGCAAGGTAGAGAAGCGGAGAGGTGTAGGGAGGTAATTCCAAAGCTTGGAGCCGAGGTAATTGAAGGCGTGGCCACCAATGGTGGAGTGAATAAAATTGGGGATGCTCAAGGTCAAAATTAGAGGAATGCAGACATCTGGGAGTGTTGTAGGGCTGAAGGAGATTATAGAGATGAGGGCTGAGGCCAGGCAGTGATTTGAAAACAAGGATGAGAATTTCAAAACCCCTTGTTCAAGAAGGGGAGTAGAGACAGCCCTGGTAATTATAGACCTGTGAGCCTTACTTCGGTTGTGGGTAAAATGTTGGAAAAGGTTATAAGAGATAGGATTTATAAGCATCTTGAAAAGAATAAGTTCATTAGCGATAGTCAGCACGGTTTTGTGACGGGTAGGTCGTGCCTCACAAACCTTATTGAGTTTTTCGAGAAGGTGACCAAACAGGTGGATGAGGGTAAAGCAGTGGATGTGGTGTATATGGATTTCAGTAAGGCGTTTGATAAGGTTCCCCACGGTAGGCTATTGCAGAAAATACGGAAGTATGGGGTTGAAGGTGATTTAGAGCTTTGGATCAGAAATTGGCTAGCTGAAAGAAGACAGAGGGTGGTGGTTGATGGCAAATGTCCATCCTGGAGTTTAGTTACTAGTGGTGTACCGCAAGGATCTGTTTTGGGGCCACTGCTGTTTGTCATTTTTATAAATGACCTGGAAGAGGGTGTAGAAGGGTGGGTTAGTAAATTTGCGGATGACACGAAGGTCGGTGGAGTTGTGGATAGTGCCGAAGGATGTTGTAGGGTACAGAGGGACATAGATAGGCTGCAGAGCTGGGCTGAGAGATGGCAAATGGAGTTTAATGCGGAAAAGTGCGAGGTGATTCACTTTGGAAGGAGTAACAGCAATGCAAAGTACTGGGCTAATGGGAAGGTTCTTGGTAGTGTAGATGAACAGAGAGATCTTGGTGTCCAGGTACATAAATCCCTGAAGGTTGCTACCCAGGTTAATAGGGCTGTTAAGAAGGCATATGGTGTGTTAGCTTTTATTAGTAGGGGGATCGAGTTTTGGAGCCACGAGGTCATGCTGCAGCTGTACAAAACTCTGGTGAGACCGCACCTGGAGTATTGCGTGCAGTTCTGGTCACCGCATTATAGGAAGGATGTGGAAGCTTTGGAAAGGGTGCAGAGGAGATTTACTAGGATGTTGCCTGGTATGGAGGGAAGGTCTTACGAGGAAAGGCTGAGGGACTTGAGGTTGTTTTCGTTAGAGAGAAGGAGGAGGAGAGGTGACTTAATAGAGACATATAAGATAATCAGAGGGTTAGATAGGGTGGATAGTGAAAGTCTTTTTCCTCGGATGGTGATGGCAAACACGAGGGGACATAGTTTTAAGTTGAGGGGTGATAGATATAGGACAGATGTCAGAGGTAGTTTCTTTACTCAGAGAGTAGTAGGGGCGTGGAACGCCCTCCTGCCTGCAGCAGTAGTAGACTCGCCAACATTAAGGGCATTTAAGTGGTCATTGGATAGGCATATGGATGAAAATGGAACAATGTAGGTCAGATGGTTTCACAGGTCGGCGCAACATCGAGGGCCGAAGGGCCTGTACTGCGCTGTAATGTTCTAAAAAAAAAAAAAGGCATTGCTTGACGAGGAGCCAATGTAGGTTAACGAGCATACGGGTGATAGGTGGATGTGACTTGGTGCGAGTCAAGACATAGACAACATAGTTTTGGATGACCTCAAGTTTACAGAGGGTAGAATGTGGGTGACCAGCCAGGAGTGCATTGGAATAATTAAGTCCAGTGGTAACAAAGGCATGAATGAGGGTTCAGCAGCAGATGAGCTGAGATGGGGTGAAGTCCAGTGATGTTACTGAGGTAGAAATAGGCAGTCCTGGTGATGGCATGCATATGAGGCTGGAAGCTCTTCTCTGGGTTGGATGCGACACCAAGGTTGCCAACAGACTGGCTTAATCTCAGACTGTTGCTATGGAGAGGGATACAGTCAATAGCTAGGGAATGGAATTTGGAGCGGGGACCGAAAACAATGACTTCAGTCTTCTCAATATTCAACTGGAGAAAATTCCTGCTCATCCAGTACTGGATGTCAGATAAGCAGCCTGATAATTTAGCAGTGGAGGAGTCGAGAGGGGTGGTGGTGGGGTTGAGATGGACGTGGCCCGAGTACACATGAAAACTAACGCTGTGCTTTCAGATGATGTCGCTGAAGGGCAACATGTAGATGAGAAATAGGAAGGGACCAGAGGTAATGGTGCAGGACCAGGAAGCGAAACCTTGCAAGTGATACTATGGATATGATTAGATAGATAAGAATGGAAGCAGATGAGAGCAGTCTGACCCAGCTGGATGACAGTGGAGAGGCATTGGAGAGGATGGTCAACCTTGACAAAGGCTGCAGGCAGGTTGAGAAGGACAAGGAGGGAAAATTTACCGTAGTCAGTCACATTGGATGTTATTTGTGACTTTGGTAACAGCTACTTAGTACCATGACAGGGGCAGAAACCTGACTGGAGGGATTCAAACATGAAGTTCCAGGAAAGCTGGGACTCAATCTGGGAGTTGACACATGAAGGACTTTGGAGAGGAAAGGGAGATTGGTGATGGTAGTTTGCAAGGTTGGTGGGGATAAGGGTTTTTTTTTTTTTTAAAAGGAGGGGTAATGACGGCAGATTTGAAGCAGAAAGGAACAAGAGTCAAAGAGAGAAACATGAACAATATTAGCCAACATGGGGACCAGGAGGGGATGTTGGTGGTCAGTTTAATGGGAGTAGGTTCAAGGGTGCAGGAGGTGGGTCTAATGGACAAGATGAGCTCAGAGAGAGCATGAGGGAAGGTAGGAGAGAAACTAGAGAAAGATGAGTTCAGGGCCAGGGCAGGGGGAAGCATTAAAGCAAGTTTGGCCAGGTAGGCTAGTGGAAGGGAGGGACGTGGCAGAGGCAGCTATCAGTAGTCTACGAGTTTCTCTCACTTATTGTTAAAGATTTCTGCGCTCTTCCAACTCTGGCCTCTTATGCATACAGATTTTCACTGCTCCATCATTGATGCCCATGCCTTTAGCTCTGCGTCCTCCCTAAAACTCTGCCCACCTCACTTTCCTCCTTTATGACACTCTTTCAAACCTACCTCTTTGACCAAGTTTTTGGTCACCTGATCTAATAGCACATCGTTTTATAACACGCCTGCAAAGTGCCTTGGGATGTTTTACTACATTAAACGTATCATATAAATGCAAGCTTTTGTTGCTGGGAGAGGACCATAATCTTTCATTGGATCTGAATCAGGAAGAATTACCATTTCTTATACCATACTTTGTTTTTTCATCTTCAACTACAGGTTTCTACTAGTTATTATACCTGTAATCGTCTTTTGCATCCTCCAGAGATAGCTGTTTAAATTCTTCGTACATCTTCCTGTTGAAATGATCTCTGAGGAAGAAGGACCAGAAACGGAACAGCGTGTTCATTTCCTGGGACTGCCCAATTCCTAATCGCTTCCTTTCTGAAAAGTAAAGATGATGAAATGAGATCGGTCTCATTCCCAATGTAGTTTTAAAATTAGTTTGAAAGAGCGTGGAAAACAGGTGTTAATACCAGAGCTCGGTCACGATTCAAACAGTGTATTTTTAAAAAATGATTTTAAAGTAAAGTACCTTAAAAAGAGTTTTTAAATTGGCTGAGATATGGTGTGGCTGTGTGATTTAGGATTATAGCCAGCCAAAACTGGTTAGAGATATGCACATTTTGATGTTTCCTAGCTGCATTATCTTGTTTGATGTTGCTGCCTGTACTTGGTAGTTACTTGCATCAGACGATAACAATGTCTGCAGATGTTATGTATACAAGTTTGTAGAGTAGATGAAATAGACCATCATTACCACTAATCTGACCCATCAGGCAATATTTTGAAAGCAAGACAGACAGTTGAAAGTGCAACAATCTTAGTTCTCTAGACCATTGAAAACAATCCATTTGATATTCAGATGGCACCTCTCCTTAGCTTTTGGTTTCACACGAAACAGCCAGCAGGAGTGCACAAAGTTCCCACATAGCTATTCAGAGAAACTCAAAGTTACAAGGTTTATGCATGGCAGAAATCAAGTATTGTGCAGTTAGTCTATTTCTGTATCCTTCTGCATCATTTTCTTATTTGTAAATAAATTTGATTGGTTTGAGCCTGAGTGTGACAGATATTTTACACCTTTTCAGTGGAAAGGGGTGGGCAGTAGGCAACCCAAGCATTGTTCTGGTGTATAATCCTGTGATAAAAAGGGTTCTTCAATCCTGTGCCATGCTATTTTATTCATATGTATAAGTGCAAATTTCAGTTAATTGAAGTTCATAGAAATTTCCTTTTGCTGTGCATACAAAATAAATCTAGGAGAACACCAGAACTGTAACAATGAAACTCTGTGGAGGAATTACCCAGCTGATTTCACCAAAACATGTTCAAGAACTGGAAATTGTCAGAGCTCTATAACATTGCATGTCCTTCAGAGTTTTATAATCCTGCAAGTCTCTAAAAATAATAATATAGACATAACTTCTTTCTTCACTTGCTTTCAGAAGCGTTGGTTGGTTCCTAGGTGTTATGACCAGGTGAGAAAGGTGTGTAGGGGTCCCTTTTAGCCTTCACCTGGTCTTATTGCAACAGGGTTTAATTTTAAACACACTTATGTCTTAGCTCCCCCTTGGTGAATCCTTGTTCACCACTTTCCAACTATAAGGCAAAGAAATGAGCACAAACAGGCTTTCTTTGGTTTAAAGGAAAGTGAAATTTATTAGAACTTAAACTCTAATTCAGTTAACGCCTACGGATATATGCCATGCCCCACACTAGAATGCATACGCACATGCAAATAGAGACAGAAAAGAGAAGAAAAAATAAAGTAGAAAGTTTTTGAGGCAATCTCTGAAGAGAGGTTTTGTTACTGTGCTTCGAGCTTGCTGTAGTCCTTGCTTGTAGGTAGATTTAGCTTTTCGTTGGGGCCCAGTATTCTTCTTAAACCTTGCTCACTGTAGGAGACTTTTCTGTCTTGGGGTTCATGTGTCAATGGTTCTTCAGTTCCGTGAGAAAGAGATGGGAGCAGGCGGAAGAGAGATCTTCTCAGCCCAGGAGCAAACAGCTTTCTCCCTTCAAACACTCTTTCTCCAATTTAAAACTCCCCTAGTTGTCCAGCAGGTGGTCACATGACTGACTGGTTTGACCAAGTCTCTTCTGTGTATTGGGGCAGGGACTGGTCCCTTTGTTCCAATACTATCTGCTAGTATGAAAAAAATGTCTTTCAGCCAGGGGCTTGGCAACCCCTTGTCATAGGCCTTCTTTTCTTCCCAGTAACAATTTTAAAATTTAATGTCCATGTGGCAAAACATGCTTGGCAGGTGGGGGCCTGCATGACACTAGGTTTAAAATCAGCACCAAAGTATTGAACAACGAGGCAAAATTTATGGCTTTGTTTGCTGATAACGCAACCACTATGTGGCACAGTACTGGCACATGTGCAAATGCAGCCTCATCGGCTGAAACTTCACTGTCTGCGACGTTTCAGGCAGCTGCCAGTAATAAAGATGGCACTGCTCAATTTGACACAAAAAGACGATTTGAACCCAAACCCCCTCACCCTACCTCCACACCTCTCCCCCAACAATTGTACCCTGCTCCCTCCCGCAATTGCCGCTTCTGTTACCTGCTCCCTCCTGCAATTGCTGCCTCAATCGTCACATTGTTTCCCGCTCCCTCCTGCGAGCGTCGTTTCTCCTCCCTGCTCCCTCCCGCCTTTTCGCCATTCCATCCTGCCCCTCCCAACTCTTTGCTACTCCATTCCACCTGCCATTAATTCCCACCACTTGCTCCCCAGACAGAGAAGCGGCCGGGGAGGAGGAAAGAAAGTGGGGTGCTAGCAGCAAGGCGGGGTGCTGTGGCGAGCAGGTGGCAACAGTTTCAAGCAGGCGGGTGTGGGAGAGAACAGCGGGAGGGAGCTGGGAAGAGAAGCGGCAACAGAGGTGCCAATTGTTGGAGGGAGCAGGGAAGAGAAGTGGCGATTGAGGTGCCGATTGCAGGAGGAAGGAGGGTACTGAGGAAGGAGGGTACTGTTGGAGGAGGTGGAGGCGGCGATCGCGGCCATTGAGGGGTGAAGTAATACTCGGACATCATTACATCTGACATCATTACATGGCAACGTTGATACGCACATGCATGGACCCATGTTCGGATGCACTGATGACGGCAGCAATCACTCTGCACATGCGTTATCAGGGGGACACTCCGAAAATTTATATATACGTTTTCCCCACCAGAAACTGTGCTTTCAGTTTCAAGTTAAGAATTAGCTTTTGAAATTAATCAAAACCTTCAATTATTAAATACTGCACTAGGGAATGAAGGCATTCAATTTTTTGGCATCCAGCATTGGTACAAATGTAGATCAGGTGTGGCATAGATGCTCAGTCTATATTGCCCCAAGCACAATGTGAAAAAGCACTCTCTACTGCACCAATTGTAAGAGTTGAGACTGCTCAAACGCATTTAGTATATGACGACCCCACCGCCACACCCCCCACCCCTACTTCAGCTTCATCGTGTTGCACATCAACATTTTTGTGAGACTGCCAAACTATGCTCAGTTGTGGTTCACAGAGTCACAGCTAGCTGAAACTAAGTTGAGACTTCTTTCTTTCTTTTGGGCCTCCTTATCTCGAGAGACAATGGATACGCGCCTGGAGGTGGTCAGTGGTTTGTGAAGCAGCGCCTGGAGTGGCTATAAAGGCCAATTCTGGAGTGACAGGCTCTTCCACAGGTGCTGCAGAGAAATTTGTTTGTTGGGGCTTTTGCACAGTTGGCTCTCCCCTTGCGCCTCTGTCTTTTTTCCTGCCAACTACTAAGTCTCTTCGACTCGCCACAATTTAGCCCTGTCTTTATGGCTGCCCGCCAGCTCTGGCGAATGCCCGCCAGCTCTGGCGAATGCTGGCAACTGACTCCCACGACTTGTGATCAATGTCACACGATTTCATGTCACGTTTGCAGACGTCTTTATAACGGAGACATGGACGGCCGGTGGGTCTGATACCAGTGGCGAGCTCGCTGTACAATGTGTCTTTGGGGATCCTGCCATCTTCCATGCGGCTCACATGGCCAAGCCATCTCAAGCGCCGCTGACTCAGTAGTGTGTATAAGCTGGGGGTGTTGGCCGCTTCAAGGACTTCTGTGTTGGAGATATAGTCCTGCCACCTGATGCCAAGTATTCTCCGAAGGCAGCGAAGATGGAATGAATTGAGACGTCGCTCTTGGCTGGCATACGTTGTCCAGGCCTCGCTGCCGTAGAGCAAGGTACTGAGGACACAGGCCTGATACACTCGGTTGAGACTACTCAGACATTTATCACAGAACCCTTGCAACTAAGTGAAGCAGTCTGCCATTTGTCAGTTCTTGCTACACCACTCAAAAATAGTCACCTTGTGATGACTTAAGATTAAAATATTTTCATTTTTTCAGTTGTACACTAGGAGAAACTTTCATTATGGTTAGTTTATTTCAAAGTTATCTTGAAATGAAAAGCACTGTACAAACCTCTATGATAAGCCTCTATTTGTGATGTCTAGCTTCCTTTATGTGCACTTTACTCATAAAGTATCCAACCTCCACTTAAACAAGATACAGGAAACAGGCTCACCATTTAAACACCTTCGACGATATTTGTGGTAAACTTGTTGAGTGAAGCCATTTTCTCTTAAAAGCTCATGGGAAGGATGCTGGAACTTGGGTAGAGAGTTCGGTGTACAGCTGTGACTTCCAACAAATGGTGCGCTTTCTGAAGGGCTAGCATTTGAACTACTAAACAGACAAAAACAATGTCAATGCTAGGAGTTTAAATCTTATTTTCCTCACTAGTGTCTTCCATCTTATTTCCTGTGGATGGAACGCTGGAACAGGTTTGTACTTTCTCCACTTTCTGGGCAGGGGTTTTGGTAGTTTGTGCTGGTTTTTTCAGCACAATTTGCCAGAAACCGGACAAACCAGCACTCAAGCATGCAGAATTTTAAGCACAAAGTACGTTCAATGTCAACTTCTGCACTAGTTCAAAAAACAAACGTCATACTTGAAGCTGGCCACACACCCAGATCAAATTTATAATCCTTGTGAGTTTCCACTAATTGCAACCATTTGTGGGCCTTCGAGGAAGCTCTTAAAAGCCACCAATAGATGAGGTTTAAAAGCTTTTAACCTTTCACAATATTTAAGAAACTGACTACTGTACACCAATGTAATTTGCAAATATTTTAAAAGTCAGTCATTTTCAGTTATTTAAAATTAGGTTACTCACAAGTGGTAGATTAAATATGCTGATTTTAGGAACAAAGGAATGGGAGTAGGCCAGTTAGCCCCTTGAGCCTGTTATGCCTTTAAATGAGATCATGGCTGATATGCAACTAACTCCATATGCCAGTCTTGGCCCCATATTCCTTAATAAATTTGGTTAATAAAAATCTATCAACCTCATATTTGAAATTAACAACTGATCTATCAATTGCTGATTGTGGAAGAGTACCTAACTTCTACCACCCTGTGTGTGTAGAACTGTTTACGAATTTCATTCCTGGAAGGTCTTGCTTTTTTTTTTAAAAAGACTATGCCCTCTAGTCCTAAACTCCCCAACCAGTGGAAATGGTTTCTCTCACATCTACCCTATCTGTTCCCCATAATGCCAAAGAACCATAGAAACGTTACGGCACAGAAAGAGGCCATTCAGCCCATCGTGTCTGCACTAGCTGAAGAAAAAAAACTAGCCGCCCAATCTAATCCCACTTTCCAACACCTGGTCCGTAGCCTTGCAGGTTACAGCACTTCAGGTGCAGGTCCAGGTACCTTTTAAATGAGTTGAGGGTTTCTGTCTCCACCAGCGATCCGGGCAGTGAATTCCAGATACCCACCACCCTCATGTCCCCTCTAATCCTTCTACCAATCACCTTAAATCTGTGCCCCCTGGTAATTGACCTCTCCGCTACAGGAAACAGATCCTTCCCATCTACTCTATCTAGGCCCCTCATAATTTTGTACACCTCAATTAAGTCACTCCTCAGCCTCCTCTGTTCGAAGGAAAACAAGCCGAGCCTATTCAGTCTTTCCTCATAGCTGCAATTTTCAAGTTCTGGCAACATTCTCGTAAATCTCCTCTGTGCTCTCTCCAGAGCAATTACGTCCTTCCTGTGATGCAGTGACCAGAACTGTACGCAATACTCCAGCTTAACCAGCATTACATCCCTGCTTTTGTACTCTATACGTCGGCCAATAAAGGAAAGCATTCCAAATGCCTTCTTCACCACTTTATCTACCTGCTCTGCCACCTTCAGGGACCTGTGGACATGCATTCCAAGGTCTCTCACTTCCTCTCCTCTCAACATGCTCCCGTTTATTGTGTATTCCCTTGCTTTGTTTGCCCTCCCCAAATGTATTACCTTACACTTCTCCGGATTGAATTCCATTTACCACTTTTCCGCCTACTCAACCAAACCATTGATATCGTCCTGGGGTCTACAGATATCCTCTTCACTATCATCTACACGGCCAATTTTTGTGTCATCTGCAAATTTCGCAATCATACCTCCCACATTTAAGTTCAAATCATTAGTATATACCACAAACAGCAAGGGACCCAACACTGAGCCCTGTGAAACGCCATTGGAAACTGCCTTCTATTCTCAAAAACATTATCCGTCGACATTACCCTTTATTTCCTGTCACAGCCAATTTTGGATCCAACTCGCCACATTCCCATGAGCTTTTATTTTTCTCCCCAGTCTGCCATGTGGGACCTTGTCAAATGCCCTACTAAAATCCATGTAGACAAGATCTACGGCACTATCCTCATCAATTCTCCTGGTTACTACCTCAAAAAATTCAATTAAGTTAATAAGACATGACCTTCCCTTAACAAATCCATGCTGACTATCCCTGATTAAGCCATGCCTAAGTGACAGTTTATCCTATCACTCAGAATTGAATCTAATAATTTTCCCACCACTGAGGTCAGATTGACCGGCCTAGAATTATTTGGTCTATCCCTCGCACCCTTTTTAAACAATTGCACAATGTTTGCAGACCTCCAATCCTCTTGTACCTCACCTGTATCTAATGAGGATTTGAAGATGATCCTCAAGAGCATTTGCCAATTCCTCCCTGGCTTCCTTTGGCAATCTGGGATACAATCCATCCAGCCCTGGTGATTAATCCACTTTCAAGGATGTCAGACCCTGTAATACTTCCTCGGTCATGCTTATCGTATCTAATATTTCACACTCCTCCTCTTTTACTACAATGTCTGCATCATCCCTCTCCTTTGTGAAGACAGAGACAATGTACTCATTAAGAATCCTGCCCACATCTGCATCCAAGCATAAGTTACCTTGTACATCACTGATGGGCCTTACCCTTTCCTTAGTTATCCTCTTGCTCTTAATGTATTGATAAAACATCTTAGTGTTTTCCTTGATTTTACTTGCCAATATTTTTTCATGTCCTCTCTTTGCTTTCCTAATTTCCTTTTTCACTTCACCCCTGCACTTTCTATACTCCTCTAGGCTTTCTAAAGTATTAAGTTTTTTGTGATGGTCATTAGCTTCCTTTTTCTGCTTTATGCTTCTGTCTGCTTCTAGATAACCAGGGGGCTCTAGATTTGGCAGTCCCACCCTTTTTCTTTGTGGGGACATGTTTACACTGTGCCTGTAGGATCTCGCTTTTGGATGCCTCCCATTGGTTTGTCACTGATTTTCCTTCAAGTAGCTGTATCTAGATTTCGCCAGATCACCTTTAAGCTTGGTAAAATTTGCCTTCCCCCAATTTAGAACTTTTACCCCTGTTCTATCCTTGTCCTTTTCCATAATAATGCTAAATCTAACTATATTGTGGTCACTCTCTCCAAAATGGTCACCCACTGCTACTTCATTCACTTGCCCAGCTTTCTTTAAGACTAAATCTAGAATTGCGCTCCCTTGCATTGGGTTTGTTACGTGCTGGTTAAAAAAGTTCTCTTGAATGCAGTTTAAGAATTTTGTGCCCTCTATGCCTTCACACTTTATATCGCAGTTGATATCAGGATATGAAATCCACAGCTATTATTGCCCTATTGTTTTTGCACTCAAAGTTCCCTACATATTTGTTCTTCTATCTCCCTCTCACTCACTATTTGGAAGTGCACTCTTTGATTTTACTTGCCAATCTAGTTTTAAACCATCCCCAACATCACTAGCCAACCTTACTGCGAGGATATTCGCCCCAGTCCTATTGAGGTGTAGACCGTCCAGCTTGTGCAGGTTCCACCTTACTCAGAACCAGTCCCAATGCCCTGCAAATCGGAAGCCCTGTCTCCTGCACCATCATTCCAGCCGCGCACTCATTTGGTGTATTCTTGTATTTCTATTCTCACTCGCATGCGGCCTTGGGAATAATCTGGAGATTACTATCTTTGAGGTCCTGCTTGCTAATCTTTTTATTAACTCCTTAAACTCAGCCTGTAGGACCTCATCCCTTTTTCTACCTATATCGTTGGTACCAATGTAGACCAGGACCTCTGCCCAGTTATACTGGTTCATGGCAGATTCTATGCTTGGCAATATGTAAATTGGAGCGGCAACTTGAGGGGAAAAACATTTATCACAACTAGCACAATTTTGACTGCAATTTGTCCTCCAATCAAGCTCAAAGTGGAAACTCCAGACGTCTACACCTTGCACTGCCCTCTTGGTCTGTTTGGGCCCGTGGGTATGTCTTTCCAGCTCCCCTACCGTTTCTGCTGCCATTGCTTTCATATTCTCCCTGTATAGGTGTAAAACTGCCGCTTTGTGTTAGTGTCTGTGGTAGCAATAAGTTTTAGGGTTAACTGAAATAAAAGCAAAATACTGCAGATGCTGGATATATGAAATAAAAACAAAGTGCTGGAAATACTCAGCAGGTCAGGCAACATCTGTGGACAGAGAAGCAGAGTTAACGTTTCAGGTCTGTGGCCTTTCATCAGAATGGATGAAAGATCAGAAAGATGACTGTCTGATGAAAGGTCACAGACCCTGAACGTTAACTCTGCTTCTCTCGCCACGGATGCTGCCTGACCTGCTGAGTATATCCAGCACTTTTTGTTTTTATTTAGGATTAACTGGTTGACTTAATAAATGACGACTCCTTCATGGTAGGACTTCAAAGAGTGAAGGATCATCATTACTAAAAGGGAAGGAAAAGAAAATTTCTTTTGAAACATGCCTTTAAATCAATAAATTAAAATAAATACTGCTATTTAACTGTTGCCAATACTTTAGTATTACTTTAAAGCAAAACATGGAACTTAAAATGGACAAAAAGACAAAAATCATTTCTGGAAGCCTCGTTTGTTTTCCTAGAGATCTTTATGAAATTTACTCAATATCGTTAGTTAGCCTTCAACTGGAAGAGCTGGGAAATTTGGGTGCCACAGTACTGGCAAGCAATTAATGCAAATTGAACTGCAGCATTTCAAACCACCCCGAGCCCCAAAGAAAGATATATTAATCGTTTTTCCGCAATGCTTTTGAGCAATGCGGTTGAGATGTAAAATCTATAACCAAAAAAATGCAGGAAAAGTGGTCAGAGATTCAAAACTTGAAATCTTCTAGGTTAATATTTATACAATTACTTGTGGGCATAGATTTAGAGTAAGTAGGAGATTTAGAGGGAATTCGAGGGGAAATTTTTTCACCTAGGTGGCAGTGGGGATCTGGAACTCATTGCCTGAAAGGGTGATAGAGACAGAAACCCTCGTAACATTTAAAAAGTACTTGGATATGCACTTCAAGTACTGTAACTTACAAAACTACAAACCAAGAACTGCCGGCCAGCATGGGTATGATGGGCCGAATGGCCTCCTGTGCTATAAGTTTCCATGATTCTAGCTATTGGCTCTAAAAAGCAGGGTTTTTAAACTCTCATGAACTAGTCATGAAAGAAACCATGTGCACTGCTGGTGCAAAGTAAATCTGGAGTGCTACAGCTGTATTAGATAATTTTGCTTAGTATATTTTCTTTTGCTTTGTCATTTTTGTTAGTTTAGAATGGCATTTATAGCATTTGGAAGTTAGATGTACAACATTCACAAACTTACTAAATAATTGTTGCACCATAGGGCTAGATTTTCCACACAGGCAATGGGTAGAAAATCCAGCCCATTGTTACCAAATAGCAATACACATTGGGTTAAATAGAATAGCGTACTTGTGAACTACAGGAAGTATTATTGATGAATAAAAATATCTAACAAACTGAATGGTTAAGAATTCAGCATGAATAAAGGAACCTCCTGAAATTTGACAGACAATATTATTAAGCTATTGAGACAAGTGAACATATGCAGTGTACTGACTGGGCATTTGTTACGGCACTTCAATTAACATTGCAAATTTGGCATTACAATTATTGTGCAAATGGTTACATTCAATATTTTTGTGGACCAATTATGAAATTGCTATTTATGCATTCGATATATACATCAACTAAACATTTTTGTAAAATTGATGCAACTATGCAAGTATCATTGGTTTTTAAGTGCATTGCATTTCTACACTTTTTAAATAAAAATAATGTGGTCAGATTAACTAATGCTATAAACAAAAGCATTCACCTAACAGACGATGTTCTTGGTCGGTGTTCTTTCGAATCCATAACCCAGCCAATATGACACTCAAGTGGTGGATTTGAACTATGCCTCGTCTTTCTTTTCCTTGGTGCCTGTAATAACAATCACCTCTAAGTTAAAAACTACCAATAACTTAGCTTCTGCCTCAGTAAATTACACTTTACCCTCAGTGTACACATTCACATCATGTATTTGAGCCAAGTCACTGTGAGGTCAGAAAGGGCCTGAGGTAGAGAGATTATGAGGTTAAATAGGGATGCATTGCAAGACTGGTACTGTATAAAAAGGATATGATAGTAATGAAAAATATCCTGCTTTAAATTCATTTGTGTATAGCAACATTTCACAGACAGAGTTAAAACTGCCTGAACAAATAAAGTGGCTGATCGTTGACAGTTTATGTTTTAAAGCTTTCCTTCTATCTTATGGAAGTCTTTGAATCACTAATTTAATGAGGATTAACCTTGCATGAATTTCCCTGAAAGCAAACTCGCTTCCTAACAAAGAAAATAGTGTTTGGTAAAACACTATAGAAGGATCAAAAAATATTTACATGTATTCCTTAAATTATATTTTTGTAGCTATAGCTTTGTTGCAAAATATTAAGACAAAGAAAGAGACAAGGAGAGAAGCATATGAAAAAATGGCGCAAACAGCTAAAGGATAGCACCCAAATTGAGCATTCCTAATCCTGATCATAGATACAGAGATGCTACATAAGGAGAACCCACTGGAGAATGTAGCCACAGCTTTTAGCATGTATTCTATTTAAATCATACAACAGACAAATAGATAAAACTGGACTAAAGATAACAGTAATTTCTTAATTTCAAATGAATATGAAGTGGATGCATCATACATTGCAAAGCATAGTTTTCAATGGGCTGCCTATTCCCAATTGCAATTATTTTATAAAATACAAAAACTGTGAAGACGACACTGTGTATGGCGTACCTGCATTACAAACTCTAGGCCAAAAATAATGCAATGCAAGATCTTTGCACTTTATCCTATTTCCCTTACAATAAAAATAAACATTTATTGTACCTCAATGTCTAAGGGTCGCCCTTCTTTGACGACAGGATAGAACCGTGGCGTTTTATTGGGATCCTGTAGCCTAGGTGTACGAGGAGTCCTTGGCGTTCTGGCGGGACATACTGGAGATTCTGGTACAGTTGTAGGCAAAGAACGGGCTAGGTTTGATGGTGGCAGTTCTGCAACACCAAACAGCTTGTTGGCTAACTCTTCAGCATAATCTGTCAGACACAAGTAATTCAAGATTTGTTTCTGTACCACATTATTTTGTTTTAAATAGTAGCCAAGTTTCTCTACTACTGCAGAAGCAGGTTACCATTCAAATACCAGTCTTCACTGGCATTCATATTCTGCTCTTCTTGGGGGAAAATGTCCTCGAATTCACAGCTAGGTATTTAAAAGATGCAAAAATTGTACTTGAAAAAGATATTAAAATCCATGGGCTGAATGGAGGATGGCAAGCAAGCAAAGGTTATAAGCATTTATATTCTCTTTTCTATTTTGAGTACAGCACTTCTAAGCAGTAAATGATGTTTTAAAGCCATTTAGATTTTTACTTGTGGCAAAATAGAGGGCATAAAAGTTGACAGGAAACCATGCTCAAGTCTCTCATCCCTGGAACCCCCTTTCAAAAGCCCTCATCCTTCCAAAAGCACAGTGCCCAGAAATGAACAAAATACTCCAGCTGAGGCAGAACCAGTGTTCCATAAAAGGTTCATCACAACTTTCCTGCTTCTGTACTCTATGCCTCTATTTACTAGACCCACAATTCCATATGCCTTTTCAACTACTCTTTCAAACTGCCCTGCCACCTTTAATGATCTGTGTGCATCTATCCCCAGGTCTCTGTTCCTGCACCATTTAGAATTGTACCCTTTCGTTTACATTGTCTCTTCTAGTTCTTCCTACCAAAATGTATCACTTCGCATTTCTGTGTTGGAGATTTGGAGAAATTGTTTTAAGTAGTGAGTTATAATCTAAAATACACTGGTGGAAGTAGATCCAATAGTGACTTTCAGAAAGGAATTGGATACATACTTGAAAAATCACAATCATTGAGTGGTTATACAGCACAGGAGGCTGCCATTTTGCCCGCTATGTCCGTGAGTTGCAAGGGCAACTCATCTAGCCACACTCACATACACTTTCCCCGTAGCCCTGCAATTTTGTTCTCTTCAGATGCTTATCCAATTCCCTTTTGAAAGCCATGACTGAATCTGCCTCCACCACTCTCAGACAGTGCATTCCAGATCCTAATCACTCACATCAAATTTTTTTCATGTTGCCATTGGTTCTTTTGCTATTCACTTTATGTCATTGTCATCTGATTCTCAACCCTTCTGCCAAAGGGGACTAATCCACTCTATTTAGACCGCTCATGATTTTGAACACCTATTAAATCTCCTCTCAACCTTCTCTTTTCCAAGCAAAATAACCTCAGCTTCTCCAATTTATCCAAGCAATTGAAGTCCCTCATTTCTGGAATCACACTGATAAATCTTTTCTGCACTCTCTCCAATGCTTTCACATCTTTCCTCAAGTGCAGTGCCCAGTATTGGGCACAATACTCCAGCTGAGGCAAAACTAGTGCTTTATAAAAGGTTCATCGTAACTTCCTTGCTTTTGTACTCTGCCTCTATTTATAAAGCCCAGGACCCCGTATGCTTTTTTAACTGCTCTCTCAACATGCTCTACCACCTTCAAGGATTTGTGCACATATACCCCCAGGTCTCCCAGTTCCTGCACTCCTTTAGAGTTGGACCCTTTAATTTACATTGCCTCTCATTCTTCCTACCAAAATGTATTATTTCACATTTCTCTGCATTAAATTTCATGTCCACACATTCCACTAGCTTGTCTATGTCCTCTTGAAGTCAATCACTACCCTCCTCACAGTTCACAATACTTAAAAATTTTGTGAATAGGAAAAAATTTGCAAAGTTATGGGGAAAGAGCAGAGGAGTAGGATTAATTGGATAGCTCCATCAAAGAGCCAGCACAGGCAGTATAGGCGGAATAGCCTCCCTTCCATGCTGTTTCCTAACGATTCTATGTATTGGAGATGCGGAGAAATTCCACAAATGGTCCCAATGTTGCAGTCAGATACGGCACATGAATTGATAATCATAAGCCCACCATGTTTGTCTCAGCAGAATATGGCAGCTGGGAAATGGAACAAGATTGCAGGTTTTCAGAAATCTGTAGTTCGACCTCCTTCAAAGTGCCCACGTGTACAAATTAGGTATGGGACTTTAATAAAAATCAGAAAAAATTTAAGAATGCCATTATTAAGTTCTATAGCAGTCAAATAAATTCCAGATCACTTAGTATTAATGTTACCGAATCATAAAATAGTACAGCACAAAGGGAGGCCATTTAGCCTATTAAGTCTGTGGCAGTTCTTTTGAAGAGCAAGCCAGTTAGTCCTACTCCCTTGCTCTTTCTCCATATCCCCGCAATTGTTTTCTCCTTCAAGTTGCAAATATTGTACTTAAACTTTTACAGCCCAAGCATGGCATAATAGGGAAACATTGAAAACGGGAAGTTCCCCACCCCACACCCCCTTTAGCCAACAAACTTGATATAATTGCGCACACAAATTTGGATTTGCTAACTTAAAAAGCTGCAGTTCCCTTTAACTGCAAATGCACCAAAAATAACTGCAGTATGTGTTCATCTAGGTCGTCATGCCATTGCTCAAATATTGCAACTTCAAAAGGAATTATTTGTTTTATGACATGGCAATCATGCTTAACTGTTAAATGGAAAATGACATTCCAATCTCAAACTATAAAGAATTAAAATTCAGCACGCTAAAAGTTGGGTGCAGTAATAAATGTGTGCTACTGGATCTGACATTCCGTAATTCTAAATGGTGCCAGATTATTTCGTATAAATCTACAATTGCTCAACTTTTATCGTTTCTGAACTGATCTGCTGCTGAAACCCTCATCCATGCCTTTGTTATCTCTAGACTTGACTATTCCAATGCACTCCTGGCTGGTCTCCTATCTTTCACCTGAAACTTGCGCTCATCCAAAACTCAGCTGCCCAGAACTTAACTCAATCCAATCTCATTCACCCAGGCTTGCTGATCTTCCATCGACTCCACATTCAATAAAAAAAACCTCAATTTTACAATCCTCACCCTTGTTTTCAAATCCCTCCACAGCCTCGATACTCCCTATCTCTCTAGTCTCCTTAAACCCCACTAACCTTCGAAATCTCTGTGCTCCTCCAATTTCGGCCTCTTGCGCAACCCTAATTTTAAATCAATCCACCAATGGCAGTCATGCTTTCAGCTACAATAAAAACAAGAAATGCTAGAAATACTCAGCAGGTCTGGCAGCATCTGTGGAGCGAGAAGCAAAGTTAACGTTTCAGGTCAGTGACCCTTCATCTACCTTGGCCCTAAGCTCTAGAATCCTCCCTAAAGCTTTCTATCTCTCTCCCCGCAATATACTCTTTAAAACCCCTTTGATCAATCTTTAGCTAAAAATGTTTTGATATATTTCTCAAGTGCCCTGGGACATTTGACTACGTTAAATCTGCGATGTCATCTGTTTTTACGGTAGCAAATACGGTTACACGGATTAGTTCAGACCATTTTCTTTTCATGCTAAGTTCAAATTAATCAAAGAAAAATGTTCTTAAATGACAGGAGCATGATGCTTTTAATAAAGTCAGTACCTGGAAAGAGTTACCAAAAAACTCTGCTGCTCCTTTGATAGCTAGGTGGGTATATGTACAATATTAGATGGTAGTGCGCCAGTTTCAGGCTGGGTAGGGTTAGGAGGAGGATGATAAATTATGATCACTGCCCAGTGACCCTAGCTAAAGTACATGTACTTACAGCACAATTGGGCTGTTCTCTGAAGGCCCAATGTCTAAGTGCCTTCTGTAGCTCATTGGGCAAATTCACAAATGAATAGGCAATTGCATTAACTATAAAACCTTGTGAAACCAGCCTACCTCCCATAAGGAAGAGCAGTGAAGAAAAACAAATGAAACTAGTTTTCAGTCTGGTATATTCTAGAACAGAGTAACATCTCAATTTTTTTTTTTGTAATGTAATTCCTTGAAAGGACTCTCTCTACTGGCCAAGTTGCAAAGCCTCAAAATCAGTAGTTATGATGCTACCAGGAACAAAAACTCAAAATATGAAAGATGAATAATAAAAAAAAAACTTTATGGCTGGAAGTGTTTTATGTTGTCAGAGTTCTCATGACCCTATGAACTAGTTGAGCAAGCATAACTGATTCAAAAAACAACATTCTTGGGGTGTGGAGACACATGAAAGGCCAGCATTCATTGCCCATCCTCAGTTGCTCAAGAAAGTGGTAGCCACACATTTTCTTGCACCACTGCAGTGCATGTGAAGTTACTTTTACAGTACTGTTAGGTAGGGAGTTCCAGAATATTGATCCAGCAGTAATGAAGGAATTGCAATATATATCCAAGTCAAGAGTGAGGTGGTACAACTGATGTACATGCTATCCTCGTCCTTCTAAGTGGAGGAGGTCATTGGTTTGGCTGTCGAAGAAGCTTTCGTGAGTTGCTGCAGTGCATCTTTTAGGTAATACATATTGTAGACATGGTTCACTGATGGTGGAGGGAATGAAGCTTTAGGGTGGTGGATGGGCTACCAATCAAGCAGACTGTTTGTCCTGGATGGTGGGAACCTTCTTGAATTATTTTGCAGCTGCATCCATCCTGACAAGTGGAGAATGCTCCATCACACTCCTGATCTTGTGCCTTTTAGGTAGTGCAAAGACTTTGGGGAGTCAGATAGTGAAACACTCACCACAAAATAGCCAACCTCTGACCTGCTCCAGTAGCCATGGCATTTATATGGCTAGTCCAGTTGAGTTTCCAGTCAATGGTGACCCCCCTGGATGTTGGTGGTAGGGGAATTAGCTATGGTATCACTGATGTGAACAGGAGCTGGTTAGACTCTCTTTTGTTGAATATGGTCATTATCTAGCACTTGTGTGGCACAAATAAAACTTGCCATTTATCAGTCCAAGCCTGGATGTTGTCCAGGTCTTGCTGCATGTAGGGATGGACTGCTTCATTGAGAAATTTGTATTAGGTAGATTGAAGTCTCCTGTTAAAATAGCTTTCCAATCCTTGTTGATGGTCATTGCTTGGCACTTGTATGGTGCAAATGTTACTTGCCACTTTAGCAGCCAAAACCTGGATGTTGTATGGATTACTTCATTTTTTCAAGACTTACAAATGGGCTGAACACTGTGCAATCATCAGCAAACAGTCCCATTTATGACCTTATTATGGAGGGAAGGTCATTGATGAAGTAGCTGAGGATGGTTGGGCGGAGGACATTAGCTTGAAAAACGTCTACAGCAACATCCTGGGGCTGAAATGAATGTCCTCCAACAACCACAACATCTTACTTTCTGTTAGGGATGACTCCAACCTAAGAACAAAGAACCACTGGAAAGTTTTCTCAGATCTCAGTTTTACATGGGCTCCTTGGTGCTACACTCAGTCAAATGCTACCTTGATGTCAAGGGCAGTCACTCTCATCTCACCTCTGGAATTTAGCTCTTTTTTGTCCATGTTTGGACCAAAGCAGTAATGAGATCTGGAGCCAAGTGGTCATTGCAGAGCACAAACTGGCCATTGGTGAGCAGGGGGCAAGAGCTTCTTGATAGCACTGTTGACACTTCCTTCCATCACTTAGCTAATGATTGAGAATAGGCTTAGAGGACAGTAATTCATCGGGTTGGATTTGTCATGCTTTTTTTGGACAGAACATACTTTCACAATTTGCCACATTTTCAGGTAGATGCAGCTATGGTGGAACAGCTTGGCTGGTGGCACAGCTAATTCAGGAGCACAGGCCTTCAGCAGTCCAGGTGGAATGTTGTGGTGGATCCATCTGTAGCCATTGCTGTATGCAATGCATTCAGCCATTTCTTGATATGACATGAAGTGAATTGAATTGGTTGAAGACTGGAATCTACGATGGTGGAGATCAATGTTCCCTCTAAGCTGTGTGGCCACACAACAACCCAAAACTTCCCGCGCACAAGTCAGCCCCTTTAAGTTACCACACAGTCGCGGCCAAAAAAATTTAAAGGGACCACATGCATAAACAAATCAGCCATGCACAGGAAAAAAAAAATCAGAGGGTACGTTTGTGGGTACCTCAGAAGGGGCAGAGGAGGATCACTCACTTGGCACTTCTGGGTGAAGATCATCTCAGCTGAGTCTTTTGCACTTGTCCTGAGCTCCACCATCATTGAGGACAGGGATATTCATGGAGCCTCCTCGACACATTAGTTACTTAATTGTCCACCACCATTCATGAATTGATGTGGTAGGACCACAAAGATTTGACCCATTGGCTGTGGGATTGCTTAGCTCTGTGTACAGCATGCTCCTTCTGCTGTTCAGCATGTATGTAGTCCTGTGTTGCAAGTTCACCAGGTTGGCATCTTATTTTCAGGTATGTCTGGTGCTGCTCCTGGCATGCTCTCCTACACTACTTATTGAACCAGATTGATCAGCTGGCATGATGGTAATGGTAACGCGAGGGACATACTGGGCCATGACGTTTGTGGTGGAATACAATTCTGCTGCCGCCGTTGGCCCACAGTCCCTCACGGCTGTTCAGTTTTGAGCTGCTATTTCTGTTCTTAATCTATCCCATTGAGCACAGTGATAGTGCCATGTTACATGATCAGAAATGCTTTCAGTGTCAAGGAAGGACAGTTTTCCATAAGGACTGCACAGTGATCAGTCATAAGTTATATCCTGGTCTTGATTCTCACCACCTGCCATATCCCCAATCTGGCAACTACTTCCATCAGAATTCGGCCAAGGGTGGCACTACCAAGCCAGTCTCGGTGATAGACAATGAAGTCTCCCAAAGTACATTCTTTGCTTTTGCTACTCAGTGCTTCCTCCATGAATTGTTCGACATGGAGGAATACTGGTTAAATGGTTAACAGAGGGTAATAAACAGTAATCCATGGTTTACCTGAAGCCACGAGACTTCATGTGGTCCGGAATCAATGTTGAGGACTCTCAGGGGCCACTCCCACCTGACTGTGCTCACACCCCTGGTGCATCTGTCCTGCCAGTGGGACAGGACATACCAAGGGATGGCAATGTTAGAGTCAGACACATTATCTGATAGTCATACTTATAACATTATACTTGTGTCAGGCTGTTGTTTGACCAGTCAGTCTGTAGGAGAACTTTCCCCACTCTGGCACCAGAACCCCAGATGTTGGTGAGGATGACATTGCAGGGTTGTTGTGTTCGAATTTGATGTCTAGGTTGCTGCCAAGTGGAAACCGACCCAGTGGGCTTTTAGTGATATCAACTTTTTTTTAAAAAAAGTGGTGAGTCATTAGTCCAGTAACGTAACACTACCGTATCCCTGTGCTGTGCTATTGCTTCATAGATCCACACGCGCGCATACACAAAAACAAGCCTTATTTTTCACAAGCATGTCAAATATAAACATTGATGAAACCTGGTACAGATATTTGATCCACTTCAATGCTAAGACTGTAAAAACAGAAGGGATCATTTCTAATGCATTGCAGATATAATCAGTAAATGTGATCTAGTCTATTTCAGTACTCAAATTGAATTTACTTAATAGATAAGAGGCCACCCACCACTTTTTGTGTACTTAAATTCAAGTACGATCATATGAACGAGCTTGCTTTTAATCACAACAGAAAATTGGAATCAGCCATTCTTAAAGATACTCTAATAAAGAATTAGATTTTTGTTTGCCGTAGACTATACTGATCTTACCTTGGTGGGCCTTTGGTGGTGCAGGAGGCACTTCCTGGTTTGGGTCAACTGGTGGTTCAGGTGCCAGGGTATCAAAATGTTCTTTACTGATCACATTCAGCTTCTTAAAATTCTCAATTTCTTGCTATATTATAGGTAGAAAAGCAAAAGTGTTATACTTGGGGGGGGGGGGGGGGGGGAAGGGGGGTGGGGGGGGAAGGAAACAATTCTCACTTAGAATAGGTGGTGATTTGGCAGACTGGATTTCAATATGATGAAAATAAACCAGGCAGGCAATCCATTCCGTCACATTGTCATCAGGTGGTGAAATTGAAATTTTAATTATTTTTGGCTTGGCAAACCTATTTCAGTTAGGGACAAAGGAGATTGAAAATAGCCAAGCATGATATTCAGTGGGCAAGTGACAACTGCACATCTTCGTGTGACTTTCAGTAGAACCTTGTAAAATCAACCAACCCACTAATCAGACTACTCTTTAAAAAGTCCTGTTTTAAAATTATTTTTTTTTATATATAAATTTTGTCCTATTAACTCGCAAATTATTATTCAGGAAGTTAACCACTGACTCTGACCCCCTAAATCGAATGCAAAATTCAGCAAATCCCAGCACATACATGCATCTTGCAGCAACTGGAGAGATTTCGGAGATCTGTTCATCTGGTAAGTAAACAAAATTTAAATCCAATTGTTCTCCACTTTCACTTGTTACATCAGGGATCCATGTTATGGGCGATCCTTTGTACATACTACTGCTCAGTGTGCAAGTGGACTCCCTGTACTAACTTAACTAACTGAATGGACCACCTTGAAGTCCTATAGGTGATCAACTAAGGACCTATTGCACATGTACAATATTGCCAAATACTTCTTCAAAGGTTGGAATACTAATAATGACAAGGATGGTTTTATATTACAAAAGAACCAAGAGATTGGAATACAGCATAATGGCTAAGAATTTAAGTCAGCTTGATATCTCTATTCCAAAATAAAATGCGTATTAGTACATTTAGCACCTTCATTAACATCTTACATTAATGCTTCCCCTTTCTACCAATTGGATTTTTCCAACCACCAATTCATTTAGGTTATTGAAAGTGTTTAACTATCTGACCTAACAGAAGTGCTTAAAAGTATGGACGGATTGGACTGGGTAGGTAGAGCAAAATGTTTCCACTAATTGAGGAGCCAAGAATGAGGACGTCAGACACAAGGTTAAGTGCAAGAGATTTATAAAACAGGGCAGGTTAAACTTCTTTTAAACAGGAGTTATGGGGCTGTGAAATTCATTCCAGAATCAGTTGTTGAAGTTGAAAGTATGTCAACATTTTTAATATTAGATTGGTTCAGTGGATGAAGGAAAAGGGGTTGAGGAGTATGGGAACAGGGTGGACAAATGAGACTAGAACTATTTGCTCACATGGCATTTAAAAGTTCACAAGGACTGAATGGGCTAAATGGGCTAAATGGCCAATTTCTGGGTTGTAACTTCTATGCATACTGATCTGATTGGTCCATAACAACCATATGACCCACATTCCAAGCAATCATCTAATTATGTATTTAGTCCAAGAGAACCACAAAAACAAGGAAAAGACAAGGCAATTTTTTCTTCTAACAATGGCGGTGGCTCTTGCATCTCACCTCTTCTGAACCTCACTTGTTTCGACCTGACTGGCCACGGGCTGCAAGTTTCATTCTCCCTGGTTTCCCTGCTCTATAGGATTTGGCTTCAATCATACATGAGCTGCAAAAGGGCTGTATCGCTGACTACCTCCACTCTTCACCCTGTTGCTCGCAACCAGGCTAACTCCTTCCCAGTCTTGGCCTCCTGCTCCAGAAGCTGAAGTGAGGAAGCGGTGGGGAGCAGGAACCGAATGAGCCCAAGGTCCTGTATCATTGCGAAGATCCACTAGTACGATCAAAATTTCCAAGTTAGATATGGATATTTCCCAATGGCTATTATGTGAGCAAAGTGGCTACTGCATCTCCCCTGACATTAGCATTTACAATGAAATGCAATGCAACATATTTCAGAAGAACTAAAAGGAGCAAACATACAATGACACTGGATAATTTTGGCCAAGAAATTTTAGATGTGACTGAAAAACTCTAATTCTACACTGACACTTAAAACACTAGCCACAATTAAAATCTTGGAAGGAAACCTGAGGTGATCAAGCCTTGTTCAATGTTCGTACACACATACACACACACAAAAAAAATCAAACAACTCATCTCCCTCCCACAGAGCTGATCCAGTATCAGAGGGGGTGGACATGTACTGGAGTGATTAAATTCACTTTAATGCAGATTATATTTCAGTGCAGATCACAACTTTGGGACTGATGTGGGAGCTAATCCAGAGCCATCCCACCCAAAGTAAACATGCGACTGAGTGAGATGACACTCAACCTTTTTGTATGGACAATATTTATAATTAAATGGCTTATTTCAAAAGAAAGAGAGTAAAATATGCAGTGACACTGCAGCACTAATGCTCATTTATCCATTATAACTACCACCTCCAGAATGAACCAGAAGAAACTACTTACATAGTGCCTTATCACATTATCAAACATTCCAAAATGCTTTACATGCAATTATTTTGCAGTGGAATACCCATTAGTCGGCAAATATGGCAGCCATTGATACAGCAACTGGATGAATAATCACCCAATATACTTTTGGTGGTATGGGTGGCAGAAAAAAATATTAGCCAGGGCATTGGGAAGGTCCCTCCTTCAGATGGGGCCTCACCTTAACATCTTATTAACAATACAGCAATTCCCATGTGAAGAGAGACCCATTGAATGGATGCCAAGTTCAATTTGAGAATCCAGACTTTATGTTACTCTAGCCCACAACACCTATCCCCATCAGCTGTAAGTAAAGGTGATGTGGAGAAAGGAAAAAGGGAGGCTTAATAATGCTCAAACTTCGCAGCACTGATACTCATTTTTCCCCCAATTAGTATGCCCCCATTTTCCCACTAAAACTCAATTAAGTATTTCTTCTGGATTGGTTTTGGAGATGAATAAAAGCCTAAATTATATTTCAGCACTCCTTTCATACCTTTAAATGCTGCTTGTTCTCAATAATAGTACAACTTATAAATTAGACGAAGCCCATTTCCAACACATAAAGCTGGTTTTACTGGCAACAGCGTACTGGACTTTTAACAAGTTTCATAGTGCGAGATATATATGGCTTCCCTCCAGAAGTCTGCATCTAACTCCACCAGTATTAAAAAGAGGAGGTAAAAACCTATCACACCCTATACACAGCTTTCAAATAAAGGTCAATTTATTGTACACCACTATGAAAAGTGATGGTTTTTAATTTGTTTTATCACTTGCTTAGCATGCTATCGCTAATTAGGATCTAACAGAACATTTGATTTAAAAAATAAAAAATTAGGCGCATTAATTTGTTGGTCTCGAGCAGAGAGGACCTTAGCACACAAAACAATTTCATTTGATATAGTTAATGAATGGTTCAGACCATTGACCAAACCTAAAACATTAGCGATACATAGCCAGTCTTTAATTCACCTTTATTGTTGAATATTCTGGCCCATTTTCTTCCATCCAAAGATCTTGTTCATAGTAGTATAAGCCATCATTGATAGCCTTTGCCAGCTCTGTTGTAATTTTTGCTCGTGAAACATGATTTCCTGTACGGTCGCCACCAGGATGTTTGCGCATGTGAGGAGGAGTCTGAGTCACAATCAGGATCTTGTTCACATCATGATCATCAATTTCATAGTCTGAATCATCATCTGACCAATCAGTGAAGGTATTCTTGCGCCCCTCTATCTGCTCCATTTCTTCATCAAACATGAAATCCAATTCCTCCTGTTCTTCTTGCTCTTGCTTGAGAACTTGTTGAGGTTTGGGTGGCTCATTCTCCTACAAATCAGCAAAATTAGACAATTAATTTTCATTATTTTATAAACGATATATTTATCTTTTGGTACAGCAACAAGGAGCAGTTGGTTTGCCTTGACAAGTACAAACCTTAAATGCTTTTGTCTGGAGCACTCATTGACTCAATTAATATTTCAGAAATGAGGCAGACCATATAAAGCTGGTTCACCAAAAAACTTTGCCTTTGTCAGAGGATGCAGCGATTTACTAGATGGTACCAGGGATGAGGGACTTCAGTTAAATGGAGAGAGTAAAGAGGCTGGGATTGTTGTCCTTAGAGCAAAAAGAATAGAGAAAGATCGAATCGAGATGTCCAAAAATCACGAAAGGCTTTAATACTCTCTATTTACTCTGTTTTGACTGACAGAATGATCGTTAGCTCGAGAAGACAGATTTAAGGTAATTGGCAGAACAGTGAGAGACAAGATGAAGAGACAATTTTTAATGCAGCGAATTATGATCTGGAATGCACTGCCTGAAAGGGTGGTGGAAGCAGATTTAATAGTAATTTTCAGAAAGGACTTGGACAAATACTTTTAGAAAATTGCAGGGCTAGGAGGAAGGAGCTTCAGAATAGGACTAATTTGATAGCTTTTTCCAAGAGCCAGTACAGGCATGATGGGTTAAATTGAGTGTTCTGTAAGACTCTGACCATGCATTTCTATGATCGGTAATCACCATTAAAATGCAATTTATGTCTAACATAAATAATGCACATCTAATGCAACACAATATGGTTGAGCCCAAACAGTAATAAAGACATTCCAGCAGAGCGTTGCAAGAGGAAACAGAGAACCAGATGATTTTTGAATAACAGCCTCGATACACAACAGGCTCCATCAGTTTTTGTAGGATAGGTTGTGCTTGGATAATACCTTGCATGAATACAGCTCCTTCAAAAGTAGAAAATTACTTCAGACACCATAGAGAAGGGAGAAAGCACAGGCTGCCTTTGTGGACAGTTATCAGAGATGAGCAAAAGCTTTGTCAAAGAGCCGGTTTTGAAATGGCTTTCAAAGAAAGGGAAAAATGGTAGTGAGGCAGGGGAATTTAAGTAGAGTATTTTCAGAGAAAAAGGCAGAGGTAGCTGAAAGCTTCACCAAAGATGGAGCAAGGAACAGGGTAAAATTAGTGAAGGGTGATGCTGGCAGTAGAGTTTTGGACAATTTGAAATTTATAGAAGGCAGGAGCCCAGCTCAGAAGATGGCATGGAAAGCACTAGCACTGGGCATCTGATATGATGGAAGCCAGTCTATCTATACTTTATATGCTTTCGAGAATTGTGTAATAGTAGGCATGAGGCCAGACACAGAAATTTCTAATATTTTTCTGATTGGTGGATAAAACTGGTACTTCAAAGTCAAAACTTGCCCCAGATACCATAGGAATGGGAAGTGTCACACTAACTACTAATGTCACTGATGTTAAAATGTGTTAAAAAGCTGTCACAATTGCCTTCCCCAAACCCATGAGAATGTGGTACCTGTTTAACCTACTCCTGCAGCATTCAGTTGTCAAGGTCCATTTAAGACAAAACAAAAATCCTAGAACCGAATAAAGAAAACGTAACTCCTTTGGCAGCTTAAGGCAAAATATTCTAGAATTACAGGAATGTTTTCCTGCATTCCCATTTTATGTACTTTGGACTTTTTAAATTCCTTTGGGAAGGGCAGTGGGGGGAGGGGAGAGGAGAAAAGGAGGAATTAAACAAACTTCTGTTTTGGGGTGTTGCTATGACTAGAACTGTCCATTTTGTATCACAGGCACAAGCTGCACATATTTTAAGACATGAGAGTTGCAAAGATTGCAAACAATTGGCAAGACCCCAAGAAATGTATTAACCTGAAAAATCATGAGCCTAGATGCCAACAATTTTGAATGGGAATATTAGAATAAGCTTTTTTTTGCAATAAGAGCACTGTGCTTTATTCAGCCCTGAGAATTTTACCAAAAAAATCCAATAAACGCAGTGACAATAATAATTTGGAGAAATAAAACTGAGTCTAAGGCAATATAAGGAACAATTCAAAGGCTGCAATGCATCTTCCCCTCGCTACAATGTCTACTTCCCTCAGATATCAATGCTGAATGAATTCCTGCTTTTGAAGGTTACTAGAACTAATGGACATATGTTAAAACTGGTGAAAAGAAAGTTCAGCACAGATCACAAATCTTTATTGTTTGTGAGAAAAAGCTAAGATAGTATAATAAAAGCGAAGGTAGGATAGTCATGGCAGAAACCTTTGGTTAACAGTCAATTAGATGGTGTGATGAGGCAATCTAGATTTTATTATGGATAGACAAGTTATGATGGGCTAAGTGATCTCTCTCACCTGGTTATATCTCGTAGCATCAGTCATGAAAATTGTTGATTTTCAGTGAAAATAGCACAGCCAGAAATGAAATTTTACAAGTGTAATCTTCAGACAGATTGAATTTTTAGAAATCATGTGTGCTTTAATAGAAATCTATGAAGCTTGCAGCATATTCCTCAGTCTGTAAACTTGAAATCCTTTATTTGCCCAATTTGTCTCAATTCTTTACTCAAGTTCTATTACCTGCTTGTTTCAGTCACTTGGGGTGAGGGAGTAGAGGTGGAAAGAAATTTGTTGATTGTCTCACTCAATATTTTTACTCTCCTAGTCTTCCTCACTTTTACTAGTCTTATTGTTTTGCTGTTTATTTCTTTACCACAGTAGCAAGCTTTAAATCTTAAGCCAATCAGCATTTTTGTATTTCACATTGTTGCAAATTAATTTCTGAAAGCAGATCCATGAACTTCAAGTACAATTGAGTTACTGGATGGAGATTGGGTTTCATTGTCAAGAGGTTCAGTTACAGTGGGGTGAAGATAATGCATTCAAGGACCTTGGAGGGGAGAGAGGAGGTGAGAAGGCAGTAAGTTAAGATAACAGAGGTCACGAGTGAGCTTTTTGAAGAGGGGAGAGGGGATAAATTTTTAACTGGAAAGTGAGCAACTGACTGTGCAAAAGGAGCAATTAAATACATTAGTGAACATTTGAACAAGGAAAGATAGCTGAATGGGGAGGGGAGTGCAGGAGCATCAGGTAGATCTCAGAAGGTAAGCATAGCAAAGATAGGGTAGAACTTGGAATGATAAGGAATGGAGCTTTTGAGGAAAAAAAGGGGACAACTGCCAATATACAAACATAGAAAGATTTATGGCACAGAAGGAGGCCATTCATCCCATCATGACTGTGCCTGCTGAGAAAGAACAATCCAGTCTAATCCCACATCTAGCTCTTGGTCCATAGCCCTGTCGGTTATGGCACTTAAAGTGCATATCCAAGTGTTTTTTTAAAAAAATACTATGAGGGTTTCTGCTTCTACCACTCTTTTAGGCAGTGAATTGTAGACCGCTATCACACTGTGGGTGAAACAGTTACGCATCTCCCCTCTAATACATGTACTTGAAATCTATTCCCCTGGTTATTAACACCGCAAATGGAAATAGGTCCTTCCTATCCACTCAGTTGAAACCCCTCAACTTTATACACTGCAACCCAATCTCTTCAGTCTCCTCTGTTCCAAAGAAAAAAAAACAGCATATCTAACTAAAAGCAAAATACTGCAGATGCTGGAAATACTCAGCAGGCCTGGCAGCAGCTGAGAAAGAAGCCGAGTTAACGTTTCAGATCAATGACCCTTCATCAGAACTGGCAGAGCCAGAAATGTAATAGGTTTTAAGTAAAGTGGGGGTGGGGCAAGAGATAACAAAAGAGGTGTTGATAGGACAAGGTGTTGATTGCTCCATGACCTTCTGATCAATTATTCTCTGTGACCTTGTCCTATCAACACCTTGTCTTTTGTTATCTCTTGCCTCACCCCTGCTTTACTTGCTTAAAACCTATTACAGTTCTGGCTCTGCCAGTTCTGATGAAGGGTCATTGATCTGAAACATTAACTCTGCTTCTCTCCCCACAGCATATCTAACCTTTCCTCAAAGCTAAAATTTTCCATTCCTGACAACATTCTCGTAAATCTCTTCTGTACCCTCTCGAGTGCAACTGCATCCTTCCTGTAATGCAGTAACCAGAACTACACTCATGCTACACTCAATGACCTTCCCTGTTAACGCCTCAAAAAATTCCATCAACAAGTCAGACACGACCTTCCCTGAACAAATCTATGCTGACTGACCTTGATTAATCCGTGCCTCGCTAAATGACTATATTGTCTCTCTGAACTTTGTTTCAATAACTTGCCCACCAGAGGTTAAGCTGACTGGCCTGTAATTACTTATCCCTTCCTCCCTTTCTAAACAATGGCATAACCTTAGCAGTCCTCCAGCATCAAATTTGTAGCCAGAGAGGAGTGGAAAACGATGGCCAGAGCCTCCACTATTTCTTTCCTTGCTTCCCTTAGCAGCCTGGGATACATTTCATCTGGGACCGGTGATTTATCTACTTGCAAGGATGCTAAACACCTCAATATTTTCTCACATTCCTCAACTACAATGTCTGCTTCGTTGCTCTTTTTGTGAAGAGATGCAAAGTATTAAGAACCACCATATCCACGTAATCTGCTTCCATACAAGTTACCTTTTCAGTCTTTAATTGGCACTACTCTTTCCTGAGTTATCCTCTTGCTTTTTATGTATTTATGGAGCATCTTTGGGTTTTCCTTGATTTTGCTTGCCAATATTTTTTCATGCCCATTGTTTTCCTAATTTCCTTTTTAATTTCACCACTGCACTTTCGATACTCCTCTAGGCTTTCTGCAATATTGAGCTCTTGACATCCGACATATGCTTTTCATTTGCTATATCTTACTCTGTATACTTTGACACTGGGAGGCTTGGGGAGGGGAGGGGCGGGGTCCAGTTTTGAAAGTCCCATTCTTTTTCTTTGTGGGAACATATATTTGTTCTGAACCCTCTTTCCTTGAATGCTTCCCACTGCTCTAAACTCAGTACATGTACGGAACTTTTCTTTGTAATTTGGTAAAATGGTGGGTTGAGCACAGGCAGACTGCAAGAAACCTACAGTTAATCAAATCCCTGTTAATACCACCTCCAACAGCACCACTGCATAAGCTTAAATGATCAAAAATGTGGTTCAGTTACTTTCTGTATTAAAGTCAGGTGTCAAACCAATGTCCAACCAGTGTTAAGATTTCAAACAGGCTGCTAAGCTTCCACCAAGTGAAAAGTCCACCTAAATGAACAGCTGATCTGCCAGCTTTCTCAGTCGATCACTGGGCTGACGTACTGTATGCTCCCAGTAGCTAACAATGGACATCTTCAGAAATCCGTGATATTGCTGGTGCAGACTTGGCGTTGAGCAGTGCTGCGGGGTGCAGGAGGCACACTTTCAAATCCAGTTCATATCCAGCATTGTGTCTGAATGTTACTTTGATCAGAGCAGCTGTATCCACTAGTGGGTGTTCTGAGTTAATCACTGTTCATTCATAGGGCTCACATCACTCACTATGCACATTCTAAGTTGAGAGTAGGAGGATAATTACTGTCGAGCCTTAGCCTGCATATCTTGCAGCAAGGCAAAAAAGCGCTTAAAAAGGCTTACACAGGGCTACATCAGCAATCCCCGTCCACAGAAGAGCAGCAATCAGGAGATTCTCAGAATGCTTTCCTAAACAGAAAGGGGGAAGAGAGAGAGGGCGAGAGGAAGTGAGGAGAGATGGAAAGAGAGAGAAAATTCAAGAGAATAAAGAGAAGCAGTAATCGAAGAGAGGAGGAAGTAAAAGGAGGCAAGAACAACAGATGAGTGAGAAAGGAACGAATGATTTGACACACAAGGAAAAGGAGAGATTGCACATGGGAAGGAACAGAAAGGAGAAAGCGTGTACCTGGAAGTGAGATAATGACGACAAAGAGAGCATGTGAGAGAGAGACAACAGAAAAGAAACAGGAGATGGAAATGGCACACTCCAATGACACCAAAAGTGGCAAAGTAGATTGGAACAGTGTTTCATCAAGTTTCTTACAATTCAACAAATAATTTTATCACGTGGTCCACTCCTATTTGCAACATACTGATTTGGTCCACTGGTTCAGAAGGTTGGCACCCATACAAGAAATTTACAATTTCAAACACTATGTTTCATTTAAATTACACAAATTTTTATCATGATGATTAAATGATGCAGTATAAATTGTAGTTAAACATTATAGAATTGCTAAACAGAAAGAATAGCTTGGAGGTTAAAAAGGAAATTTATTGAAAGTTTAAGAGAGGAAACTAGGTGGCCAATAAGCCATCACACTATGATTGAATCTCTGGGACCCTAGAATTGAGTGCAGCAGACTGTTAGGATTCCTACTTGAAATGAATCAACTCAGATTCCAATGTTAACCAACCCAAAGTTCAAACTGCCAGTAATTCTGCACAATTTGACAAGATTGAGAGTGTGGTAAGTACAAAATATTGCAATGGTACATTAGTGTATTTGATACTGACAGAAACAGAAAAGCAATCCCCAAATATTCAAGACAGATACTGCTACTGATCAAATTGTCTGCCTACAAAAATATCTTCATTATGTAAATTTATGGTTACAGTCTAAACTTAAAATGTGCAGGAATCTCAATACACACTACAGCCTTAATGCAGACATTAGTCTGGACAACTAACCAAACAAAACCATGCATTTGTTAAGTCTCAAAGATTGTACCTTAGAAGACAGACAGGAAGTTAAGACTACACTGCAGTACAGTTTACTTTGTCTAAGAAATAAACTTACAATTAATTCAGTTTAAGCCCTACATCACTCGAGTTTCAATTAGACTACATCATTCAATACATAACCTGATGTCATAACAGTTTTGGCATAAGGGATCTTGCATTAACTTAGTTCATAATGAATTATAAATCTTGTAGTTATGAGGGTAAAATATGGGTATACCTTCAGATTGAGTTGTGATGGACGATGTCTCTTTTTCACTTCTATCCAAGGATCAGATTCCAGATCTGGCAAGCTTGTAGAAAGTCCCTTAGATATTGTCTGAAGGCTATTGGTTTCAATATTTTTCTTTGCATCAACAGGACTTCCCACCCGAGGGGAACTAGGAGCAGATTCTGAAAAATCACAAAAGACAAAATATTTTGCAATAATGTTCCATGCCACATTACATAAAATTAATTACATACAATTTGACAGAATCTACAGGCTATAAACAGGCCATTTGACAAAACTGATCTATGGTCATGTTATACTCATCAGTGTCCTCATATTTTAATTACCTCTACACACCCTCCCTATCCCTCTGTTCCCTGCTCCAAGTATATAAGCTTTAAATGTGTCAATGGTATCTGCTTCAGCCATTCCTTGTAGAAAGTTCCATATTCTTACCACTGTAAAAAAAAAACAAATCCTCAAATTCTTTGCTTGATTAGTTAGTGCCTATCTTATATTTATGTCCCTTGTTCTATACTCACCAACAAGTGGAGACAGTTTGTCTATGTCAACATGTATTTATAGTACACCTTTAACGTACTAAAACCTCCCAAGGCACTTCACAACAGCATTACTAAATAAAATTTGACACCAAGCTGCGTAAAGAGATATTAGGGCAGATGACCAAAAGTTTGGTCAAAAATCTAGGTTTTAAGGAGCGTCTTAAAGGAGCAAGGAGAGAAAGAAAGGCAGAGAGGTTTAATGAGGGAATTCCAGAGTTTAGAGCATGAGCAGCTGAAGGCATGGCCACCAAAAGGTGGAGCAATTAAAGGTGGGGGGAGAGGTGGTGCTCAAAAGGCCAGAATTGGAAGAGCACAGATATTCCGGAGGATTGTAGGGCTGAAGGAGATGGGGAGCAGCAAAGTCATGGAGAGATTGGAAAACAAGGATGAAAATTTTAAAATTGAGGTGTTGCTTAACCGGGAGCCAGTGCAGACCAGCAAGCACAGGGCTGATGGGTAAACAGGATTTGGTGCAGCAGAATTTTGGCTGACCTTAAGTTTACAGAGGATAGAACACAGGAAAGCAGTCAGGTATGCATTGGAAAGTTTGGATCTAGAGATAAAAGCATGGACGACAGTTTTAGCAGCAGATAAGCTGAGACAGGGGCAGAGTTGGATGATATTAGAGATGGAAATAGGCTGTCTTAGTGATGTGTGGTTGGAAGATCATCTCGGGGTCAAATATTACACCAATGTTGCAAACTGTCGGGTTTAGCCTCAGATAGTTGTCTGGGAGGGGAATGGAGTCAGTGGCTGAAAAGGAGTTTGTCGCAGGGACCAAAGACAAGGACTTTGGTCTTCCCGATATTTAGTTGGAGGAAAAGTCAGACAAGCAGATGATGTCGTGGAGCAGCAACGTGTAGATGGAAAATAGGAGGGGGTCAAGAATAAATTCTTGAGGGAAACCAGGGCTACGGATGTGTGAGTAGAAAGATAAGCCAATCTAGTTTTTTTCTATAGCTACGATGGGATAGACGAGAATGGCACCAGCTGAGTGCAGTTCCATCCAGCTGGACGATGGTGGACTCAACTGAGTCAAAAGCTGCAGATGTGTTGAGAAGGGATTATTTACCTTTGTCACGGTCACATACGATGTCATGTGTGTCTTTAATAGCCGTTTCAGTAACGTTGCAGGTGAAAAACATGTTGAAGGATTCAAACATGGAGTTCCAGGAAAAATGGGCATGGATTTGGGGGGCGACAACATATTTGAGGACTTGAGAGGAAAGGGAGGTTGGATATTTGGCGTTCATTCACATGGCCAGAGTGGTCAAGGGTTGGCTTTTTTGAGGAAAAGAATTACAACGGCAGATTTGAAGGAGGGTACCTAAGAGAGTACCATTAACAATATTAACTATCGTGATTGGCAGGAAGGGAAGTTGGGTGGTCAGCAGTTTAATGGGATTAGATAGAAGAAGCTGGAAGTGGACAAAATGAGGTCAGTCAGAGCATGAGGGGAGGTAGGAGAGAAACTAGATAGATTAAAGTTCAGGACGAGGGCAGGGGGTGGGGGGGTGGGGGGGGGGAAAGTGTTCCTTAGAGGAAGCTTGGTCAAGCAAACTGGATTTATCTCAATCCTAGGGACAAATAAAGTCCATGAGCGCCTCACACTTGTTACTGAAGGTGAGGGTGAAGGAGATAGGGAAGAAGAGTCTAAAGACAACGACTTGCAGCAGAGAAAAGTCGTCGTCAACCCAAAAGAAAGAACCCCAAAGCCAAGGCACAGAGCATAATCAACAGAGCGCAACAATAACTGAGTGCGCAGTGAACAAAGTGGAAAGTTTAGAATTTGGAGAAAGAAAATATTTGGTTCAGATGGGGAGGTGCTTCTTTTTGCCTTTGTGTAAACTTGAGGCAGAGTGGTAGATTTAAACAGTGCACGAGAGTTGGCAGCAGCAGAGCCACAGACACCAAAGGAGAAAAACTCAAAAGTGGCATCATAATCAGCACATAGTGTGCAGCAGTGCAGGTAAGTTACAGTTAAATATTATTGTCTAGTGTTTGCTTTGCTAAACAGTTAAATAACCTTAAAGCTAACAAGAGTCTGTAAATAAACCCAGACTAAGATAAGGCAGAGGACGCTGTGACTCTAGACTGCAGTACGTGGGCGTTGGAGTACCACAATGAGACTGCCCCAAGCAAACACATCTATAGAAGATGCCTTTCCAACTCAGATTCACTTAGCTGTTGTGCAGAGTTGGAGATGCTCCGACATAAGGGAAGGGGAGAAGTATCTAGAAAGTTTGCTCCAGACAGTGGCCACAGCTCCCACCCTCCCCACCCCCCACCACCGAGGTGAAGGATCAGAGTAAAGGTAACCTAGGTGAAATGATTCACAAAAGCAGATCCAACCCAACAGATATAATGTACTTTCTGCCTGTGAGGATAAGGAAGACAGATAGAAGGACAGCCAGAATACTCATTATGGCACCTTGGAGTAAGACTTTGTCCAAAGGGAGAAGAGGGGAAGCATAATATGGCAGTTGTAGGGGATTCAACAATTAGGGGGACAGGCAGCATCATTTGTTAGCAGGATTGAATGTAGGATATGGAATGTTGCCAAACTATTGTCAGGCCCAGGGACATCTCAAACCAGTTTGAAAGGAGATGGGGAAGCTGTGGGAGGATCCACTCGTAGTCCATTTGGGACCAACAACAAAGTAGGCAAGAGGTCCTGTTCAGACAGTACCAGGGGTTCAATTAATAAACAGGACTCAAGTGTTATAACACTTGGATTATTAGCCTAGCCAGGCGCAAATTTGACATAGGGATAAGGCGAACACATGCAGAAGGAGTGGCGTGAGAAAGAGGGGTTCCATTTCATGGGACACGAATGAATGGTTCCATTGAGATGAGCTCCACCCGAACAGGGCTGGATCCAGGATTCTAACAGAAACAATAAATAGGGTGATTACAAGGACTTTATATTAGTAGACGTTGGGGGGATGGGGAGGTGGTGGGAAGCCTCAGGTGGAAAGTGTATTATCAATAACAATTCAAAAACAAAAGAAAGGGAAGAGAGTAATAGTCAGAAATTGTGCATTAGATACTATTGGTAAAGGGAAAGTCAAACAATGTGAAGGAATTAAATCAGGAGAAATAAGAAAATGCAAGTAAAACAATACAGCAGAAGGACAAGTTAGGTTGTGTGACCCAAATAAGCAATTCTTTATAAAAATGCAGAGTATAAGGAACAAATGGAATGAATTGCAGGTGCAAATTTAACTTAAGAGTTAAAACATTACGGAGAAATGGCTGCAAGACAGTCAGGATTGGAAACTGAATATACCAGGTTATATGGTCTACAGGAAAGATAGGGAATTTGGTAGAGGGGGTGTAGCAGCATTAATGATTCAAGATGAAATAACATTTATGATAAGAGTTTATACAACAAGACATAACCAGACTTTATAGATAGAAGAAAAAGAATTTAAGACTGTAGTGGGAGTTATGTATCGGCCCCCGGTAGCAGATGTGAAATGGCAGATTGTATTATTGCAGAGATTAGACAAGCATGTAACGAAGGCAAGGTGGTTTAATGGGGTGGTGTTAAGGTGAACTCATGTTAGTAAGGTAGCAAATTTCATGAGTGTTTCTTTAACAGTATTTCGTAGAATTAATAAGGGGATAGGTCATATCAAATTTAATAATGAATAATGAGCTAGATATAGTAACAGCCTAACAATGTGTGAACATTTATCTGATAGCAACTGTAATACGATTGAGTTTTGATGTTTGAAAGAGAGAAATGTCAAACAGCTATTAAGATTCTAGATTTAGGCAAGACCGACATCAATGGGTTGAGACAGAGACTGTCCACAATGAACTGGGCAAATCTGTTAATTGGTAAAAATTACAAAAGATCACTGGGAGGCGTTCAAAAAAGAATTTAACATGATACAGAACCAGTTTATACCCCGAAGGGGCAAGAGCTCTGCTTGCCTAAAAAAAACACACTGGATAACTAAAGAGGGACAACATAAAACTAAAAGAAAAAGCATATAAAAATGCAAAAGCAGAGATTCTGGCAAATGGAAGAGAGCATAAAGGACAGCAAGGGTGACAAAACAAATATATAAGCACTACAGAAAGGAAATATAAGGAACTTGCAAGGGTATCAAAATCAACACAAAAACAATTACGCAATTGTATTGGGGAAAAAAATAACAATGAGGGCCTCCTTAAAAACTCTCAATAGAAATGGCAGACAATTACTTTGCATCACTATTAACAGTACAGGAAGAGGATGGCATGCCAGACATCCCAAGGAAACTAATACTGAATCAAGGATGGGGGAAAATCACCAAAATGAATTTAAGTAAATTAACAGCAATGAAAAAAAGGCACAAAAAGAGTGACAAATCACCAGGATTATTTTTCATTGCAGCGTTTTAAAGGAATAAGTTGGCAACACTGTTGATACCCAATGCCGTAACTATGATCACCCAAAATAGAAACAGAAAATGCTGGAACTACTCAGGTCAGGCAGTACCTGTGGAGAGAGAGAAAGTTAACGGTGCAAGTTGATAACTCTTTGTCAGAAAGACCACTGACCTGAAACATTAACTCTGTTTCACTCTCCACAGGTGCTGCCTGACCTCCGTATTCCCAGCATTTCCTCTTTTTATTTTCAATTTTCAGCAATATTTTACATTTTGATGATATTCTAAAAATCTCGATTTGGGAACTACTTTAGATTGGAAAATTTTATGCCACTCCGTTTTTTTTTTAAAAAAAGGTGAGAGAAGGAAACCAGCTTAGCCAAACATCCGTTGTCAGGAAATTACTAGAGTCTAATATTAAGGGTGGAATAATTGAACACCTTGAAACTTTTCAGCTGATTAGAGAGCCAGCGTCATGGATTTGTAAAGGGTTGGTCATGTCTGACAAACCTGATTGAATTTTTTGAAGAGGTGACTGAAGTAACTGACTGGGAAATGTTGATGGATGCTATTTATACGGACTATCAGAAGGCATTTGATTAAGTCCCTCATAAGAGACTTAGCTGAAGTTGAAGCTCATGGAATTAAAGGAAAATTATTGACCTGGTTAAGATATTGGCGAGCAGGAGGAGACAGAGCATCGGGATAGTGGGCAAGCACTCCAATTGGGCTGATGTAACAAGTGGTCTCTCTCAAGGATCTGTGTTGGCACCTCAACTATTCACTAACATTGACAATGGGAGAGAAAGCCACATATATGAATTTACTGACAACACAAAGATAGGCATCATTGTAAGCAGTGTTGATGAAAGTATAAGATTACAAAAAGAGATATTAATAAAGTGAACTGGGATGACTATGGCAAATGGATTTCAACATAGGCAAGTGAGGTCATCCACTTTGGACCCAAAAAGGATAAAAGAGTACTTCCTAAGTGGTTAAAAGTTAGCAGCAGTGGAGGTCAAGAAAGACTTAGAGGTCCATATACACAGATTAAAATGGCATGGACAGATCCAAAGCAAAAAAATCAAAAAGGCAAATGGAATGCTAGCCCTTTATTTCTAGAGGACTAGAAAACAAAGGGTCAGAAGTCATGCTGCAGCTATACAAAGCCCTGGTTAGATGACACCTAGAGTACTGCGTACAGTTCTAGGCACCACACCTTAAGGAAGGATAAACTGGCCTTGGGAGGGGTGCTGCTAGATTCACTAAAATGATGCCTGGACTCCAAGGGACAGAGTACACAAAACGAGGGTTGTATTCCCTGGCATTTAGAAGATTAAGGGACAAGCTGATTGAAGTTTGAGATATTAAAAGGAATGGATATGGTAAATAGGACGGAAACTACTTCTGCTGGTTAGGGAGTCCAGGATTATGGTACATAGCATAAAAATTTGAGCCAGGCTTCTCAGGAGTGAAGTTAGGAAACACTTCTTGGTAGAAGTGTTTAGGGGCGGAACAGTGGCGGTGGTTAGCACCGCAGCCTGACAGCTCTAGCGACCCAGGTTCGATTCTGGGTATTGCCTGTGTGGAGTTTGCAAGTTCTCCCTGTGACCGCATGGGTTTCTGCCGGGTGCTCCGGTTTCCTCCCACAGGCAAAGACTTGCAGGTTGAGAGGTAAATTGGCCATTGTAAATTTCCCCTAGTGTAGGTAGGTGGTAGGGGAATTGAGGGGATGTGGTAGGAATATGGGATTAATGTACGATTAGTATAAATGGGTGGTTGATGGTCGGCACAGACCCGGTGGGCCAAAGGGCCTGTTTCAGTGCTGTATCGCTAAATAAAAAAGATATATAAAAAAAAAGTTTATTTAGAGCTCCCTTTTGCAAATGAGTCGATTCTGGGTCAATTGTTAATTTTAAATCTGAAATTGATAGATTTTTGTACTAGGGGATATGGAAATACAGATGTATGGAGTTAGGTCACCGATCAGCCACAATGTCCTTGAATGACAGAACAGGCTCACAGGGTTAAACTATCTACTCCTGTTCCCACGTTCCTATTCAATTTTTCCTGATAGTCGCACCCTCTCAATTCTGGTAACACCAATGTAAATTCTCCAGTGCTTCAATACCCTTTTTGTAGTATGAAGACCAGAACATGCAAATGTTTATGAATTTGTCAGTTTTAAACTTCTGTAACACAATGGAGAAAGTAGTGATGCTTGTCTTAAGTACAACTACAAACAGACAAAGCATCTACAATGTCTGAAATAGTCCCGAAGCTGATCAGTGGAAAGCTTCATTTAGTTATTTTTTAAAAATCCACTGAAAGTGAAATCTGCAGTGCTGCAGTTACCTCAGAGAACTTGATTCAATTATTGTACTTCTCTTATTAAGAGAAAGCTTTTTTTTTATTAGGCCAGAAAGCAGCATCAAAAAGCCAGCAAGACTAGTCTGACAGAGTTGCACTTTTGTCAACTTTTGTTTCAGACCATCACTTTCTTCCAGCTGAGGGTGAAAACATAATGGTGCTACACAGCAGCAAGGAAGGGGGAAAGAGTTTAAAAACAATACATTAACTAGGCAAACCTTTTTGAATATAAAAATGAAAATGCTATAGAGTGCTTGTTAACCACACTCTTGTGACAAACAGAAAAGGAAGAATGTCCAATGCTGAACTACTATTTTCCTTCTTCAATATTTGCCCTGTCACCATGGCCACTTGCCTCCATATATTCTTTTTCAGCAGTAAGGGAAGGCGACTTCCAAGGCCAATGCCTCTCCTTCCTTAGCCTATAGCAAGCATACGTGCTGTAGGGTAAAGACAGATAAAGTGTCAGTTTACACTAAAATGAGGCATGTTACATTGCTGGTTTATGTCCAATAGCCTTGCTGTGGACTATGATAATTGGGGCTGAAATATGAGATACCAATGCAAGGACTCAAACCACAGATGACAGTACTAAGCAGCAGCAGCAGTCAACAGCCTGACACTCAAGCTGCGTGCATTACCAATGATGTTGGGACCAATATTGTAAACGGAAAAAGATTTACAGTACACTTACCAGTCTGAGAGCCGTACATCTGTCCAGGTACAAATTCTGGGCAGTTAATTAAACGGGAAAAGTCAGTTCTTGGAATGTCAGAAACAGGTGGGCCTGGAATAGGCCATTTTTCAGGGCTCTCTTTTTTCCTCATTTTCTGGTCCACGATTTGTACCTCCGTACTCCCTTTTAAAGCCTAATTTATTTTGAAAACACAGGAACAGCATTAGTTAACAGACCAGAAGAATTTTTATGATATACAGTAGAATAACTTCAAGAGATCATCTTCGGTACATAGTTCCAATTAAGTTTACGTCAGATATGAATTTTTAACCAATTAAATTTAAGAATTAGAAGGCTCAGAAATGAGGGGGACAACCTTAATTATTACATGGTAAATGCAAACATTCAAAATAATCTACCAGGGAAGAGAATAGGTGGAAAAGCCCTGGAGTTATTCAAAATACATTTGGATACTATGATGAGTGTTAAAGTACATGAACAAGTTTCCATGGGCACTCTCTCTTATTTCTGGCTTTTGTTACTTGCCTGATCTGATGCGCATTTAATTTGAGCGCTACGCTATTTTCATGCATATTTATTTTCTTAATGCACTGTCCCATATAACTTCCGAACTACAATTAGAGAATTCAAACCCCTCCTTCTCTAACGCAGACATTACAGCAAGATAATCACATCCACATACCTTAAAGACCCATTTCTCTGCTCTAAATTCACAAATGAATAAATTGGCATGGTGTTTGTTATAAAAGGTTATGTTTTATTTTATTTAGAAATACAGCACTGAAACAGGCCCGAGTCTGTGCCGACCAACAACCACCCATTTATACTAATCCTACATTAATCCCATATTCCCTACCACATCCCCACCATTCTCCTACCACCTACCTACACTAGGGGAAATTTACAATGGCCAATTTACCCATCAACCTGCAAGTCTTTGGCTGTGGGAGGAAACCGGAGCACCCGGCGAAAACCCATGCAGTCACAGGGAGAACTTGCAAACTCCACACAGGCAGTACCCAGAACTGAACCCGGGTCGCTGGAGCTGTGAGGCTGCGGTGCTAACCACTGCGCCACCCCATCAACAGCTTTCAGAAGAATCTTTTCAGAAATAAATTCTGGAAATTATTATGGAATTCTGGAAAGTCAACCTCTTAACATTTTATATTATTTATTAATAAGTATGGTCTGCTTCCTTCTTTGAAATGAGTTCAACCTCCACATACAAACTAGGATGTTACCGAGATATCCTCAAAATAAAAACCTCTCCAACAATTTCAGACCCAGTACTGAGGTGATGATTGTTGCACAGAAGTCCTCATTCTAAACAATGCCCATAACTCTTTACCTGGAAGCAGTACCATAATCTAAAGCTGCAAAAAATCACAAAGCTAATGCGAGAGAAGCTCCAAGAAACTAAAGCAAAACGAAGGGCAAGGCTATAACAGAAGCTTGTTATATAGTAACAAAATGTTTTGAAAAAAATGAAGGCAGACAAATCTATAATAAGCAATCTAACATTGTTCAACTGTTCGACCTCCACAAATAGGAGTACACAATGTTATGATAAAACCTAATATGGGGATGACAGAATCTATCTGCTTAGACCAGCAGACACCATTCATACTTGTCCTGCTCTGTTAAACTGAAACAGCACTGCAGTGAAAATATGCACATTGTTCCAGACATATTCTGTACGTGATCCTAAATAAGAACCCTGTAAACATTTGCCCAAGAAGCTCCTGCTACTCAACTGCAGAAGGTGCCCTGCTAAGTTTAACCAATTCTTATTACCCCATAGGGAGATTTTGGATTTTTTTTTTAAATCAGGAAATGCTATACATACATAGGATCAAAGATGTCAGTCAATCTACAAAGAAGTCTTGCACCCTCTGCAACCTAACTACTGACATCCTTCATGTAAACAAGTGAAAGTCCTACAATTCAGCATAAAATGAGGTGAAAATCTATTAATGTCAGGAAGTTAAGTATGAGTCACCTTCGGCAGGCAAGAATGGAGAAAATTGGATCTTCCTTTACATAAAAAGACTCAAAGTCTGAAGTTGGCTTTGTTCTACAAAAACAATAAGCACTTTATTTTAAATCAGGGACAGCGTCACTATTTCTGACTGAAACCTGCTGTATTAAACTAACACTCATGAACAGTGCCATTTTGTGGGCACCTTTGTAGGTTGCTGAGTAGGACAGCAGATCAGGAATGCTTGGTGGTGTAATAACCACACTCCCCTCAGTCAATCGGGGCCACTTGAATGACAAATATAGATGCATTTTCTCTGATATGTTGTATTGTAATGCTGTTTGAACTTTCTTTAGAGACATTTCTCCCATCTTCAAGACCAAACACCAATTTATTCTGAAAGCTCAACTAGCATGTCATATAACAGTAAGAAGCAATGCTAAATCTACATGAAGCACTGGCTAGATCACTGTTGCGAGTACTGTGTGCAGTCTTGGGTGTCTCATTATAGAAAGGAAAATAAAGTCAGAGACTGTACAAGTAAGGATTCACAAGCATGAGAAATCATACTTATAAGAAACTTGACCCACATAGGTCCATTTTCAATTTAATAGAGGCTTTTAAAATTATAGAAAGTTCTGATAGGATGAATAGGGACTAATTATTTCCTCTGGCTTGGATGTCATCAATTCCAAATTGTCAGTGTGAAGGAGTTCAGAGAAGTTTATTAAGGCAGAGATTGGTACATGGAATTTCATCACAGGAAGTAGCTCAGGCAGAGGCCATCACATATTCTCCACTTTTTCTTCAAAAGATATGCAGCTGAGAAAGACACAGGGTTATGGAAGATAACAAGATAGTGGAATGATCGCTCTAGTTATGAGTTGGTACAAAGGGCTGAATGGCTTCCTTCTATCGTGTAAACTTTTATTTGTTTCAAGCAAGAAACTCATTTAAAATATTAGCACCTCAGAGTGTAATGTTGCATTATGCACTGGAACATAATTTCTTCCAAAGCTCACAAATAATCTTCATTATTAAAACACTTGCATGCATATAGAAAGCTGCAGGTCCACAGCTTAGCATGACTGAATCTTTGAACTTCCCATCTCCCACCGCCTCCCCCATCCCCTTTGCAGGGAATTAAGGTTGAACATACTTGCAGTCAGGATAGCTTTTGTTGTGTCTGAAGGCGGCTTCAGAGTTCTGCATATTGTAATAAGAGGTATAAGTACTGAATACTGGAAAGGATCAATTAAATTTGACACAAATTCAAACCAATGTGGATCAGAATTCAACGAACATACCTGAAACAGCAAATGCCACTTTTTGTCAATGCTCTTTAAGAAAAACCTAGCTTTGTCGAACTTCTGAATTTTTTTTTTTTAAAAAGCTACTACAAAACTCTTCAGGAACTGTAAGAAACTAAAGTGATGTTTAAGAAAGGCAAAACACCAAAATGGTGAAGAAAACCATTTGTTGGCGTGTACAGATAAGAGAGAGGACTGCTGCTCAAGAGGAAAAAATGCTGAACGAGCAATTCAGAACAAACCCTTTTGCTAAGCAAAGTAAGGGGGAATTACTGGCACTAAACAGCTGTGAATGAAAACTGAAAGGATAGTCTCCTTGGTCCTTCCTTCGTTGGTGAGAGAATGGCATTTCAAATCTGTACAAGGCAGTTAGCAGAATTTATACACCAATGTGTTTTAATACATTATTTCAAAAATAAGAGTGCAACATGCCATATATAAATGTACAGTGTCAATTTTTAAAGGAATATTAGATCTTCAAGTCTTTAAAAATATATAGTTTTAAGAATGGGGAAAGCAGGTTAGAAAAGAAACATTTTCTTTTAGTTGGGTCACATCAATGTTTCATGCATAGTGGAAATAGCACATATTTTTCAAGTAGCGGTTCAACATTTTGGGATTTTCAATAGACTATATGCTACAATTTTGTACCTTGTACAGTCATTATCATCTTTTTTTCCAGATGATTAAAAGGGACAATAACTCACTTTCTAAAAAAAAAGTTACCATTAACATGTTGGCTTACAGCAACAACGTACATTTATTTAGCACCTTTAACATAGTCAAATGTTCCAAGGTGCCAAGGCACGGCACAGGTGCATTATCAAACTGCAATGTAAATTGGGGATGCACAAGCGGCCAGAATTGGAGAAGCACAGATATCTCGAAGGGTTGTAGGCCTGGAGGAGGTTACAGAGATGGGGAAGGGCAAGGCCATGGAGGGAACTGAAAACAAGGATGAGAATATTAAAAATTGAGGAATTGTCAAACAGGAGTCAATATAGGTCAGTGAGTAAAGTGGTCACAAGTGAGGAGAGAAGCAGTGGGAGAGGACTTAAAAAGCATTCCAGAACATTGTGACTCAAAGAAGTAACAGGAAAGGAGAGAATTTAGAGTGCGACTTGAACAGAGTGCTGGGAGTTCGCTGAGTTGAGGGAATCTTAATCTCTTTCTAAAAATCAATTTTGTTTGTCTTTAATTATAAATGTATTTAATTTTACTGAAAGTTACTGTTTAAATTCTAAATTTCATCCAGGGGCCTAAGCATGGATATACAAGCTATCCACTGGAGAGCAGCTGTAGTTAGTTAATTAAGGAAACTAGCTCAAACTGGTTTTTCTGTACCTGGGGCTCAGCTAATCTCTAGTTTCATAACATATAAATACAGGCATCTCAGTGCAACTTGAACAGAGTGCTGGGAGTTTGGTTAAGGGAGTTGAAGGAGGTGATCCTTTGCTGTTTTTAACCTTTACATCCTGTAGCATTTGGTTTTTACTCTACTACAGGGGAAGATGCTAGCAGTTTGGCGAGTATCTGTTAAGTGGTTAAAGTCTATCCGATTCCTAAGGTTTAAAATAGTACAGAAACTGGTGGTAAGGTTAATAAAATATATTAAAAAAAAAGGAAAATAATTGAATAAAATAATTAAGTAGTTAATTAAACCTCAAAGGATGGCAGGACAGGTGTTGTATCAAGGCTGCAGCATGTGGGAACTCTTGGATGTCAGTGAGATCCAGGACAAACACATCTGCAATAAGTGTTGGTGCCTCGAGGAGCTTCAGCTCAGAATCATTGAGACGGGGTGGGGGGAGGGAGAAGAGATGCGTGAGACAGAGGGAAGGGGGGAGGTGGGGGAAGACATGGGAGAGAGAGAAGAGGGGAGACAGGAGAGAAAGGAGGCGACAACACAGAGCGGGGGCGAACAACACAGAGAGGGAGAGATCAAGATCACTCCCGACCGATAGATATTTATCCGAAATACTCCGCATCGCTACAAGAAACGCACGGGCAGACATTGACTACTTGTGCAAGCAGAAAAATGCCAGGTATTGCACTAAATCAGTGTCCAACATAGTGATGAGAAAGTAAGTTAATAAATAAATCTAATTATTTAAAGCTTCTTCACAAAAATGTACATTTGTTGTTATTTTGATTAATAGTAAGATAACTTTTTAATGCCTTTATCTTTCTGAAATTGTCTCACTAGCCCATGTAAGACAAAAATTGTAATGTGGCCCTTAACTCGAAAAGGTTGGACAGCCCTTAACCTTGTGTTTTCAATTAATCTAGCAGCAAGGTTATTTGAAAACACAAGTTTAAAGGCTTGTATTATGTAAACTCATTTTAAAAAGACAACGGTCACTTAGGGAATGTCTCGATTTCTGTACTCTGGCATGCATTACTTTCACCTGGGATACAAGCTCAGTGACATGTTGAAAGTTGTTGCACTTTTACTTCTATATAAATGTCGCAAATCTGCTGCTATTTATTTGGTATCACATTGTTCCAAACCTTGTACTGAGGGAAAACAGGCAAGAAAATCCCAGGAATCGCCAGAAGTCTGTACTGTAAGTTCCTGATGAATACAACAGTATGGTGTAATGGAACTGAGTGATATTGGCAAAAACAGGGTGCTGCTGACCCATATACAATAGTTAGTAAATGCAATGCAACCAATAGCTTTAATAAACCTTAATCTATGATGAACTGTCTACGATTCCATAACAAAATCTATGCTGCATTTGCAGTTTTAAAAACTGTCCAAGAAAACATAGTAAAAATTTATTATGTTTCAATGACTATGTGTCATGGACTTGTATTTATTTTCTCCTTGGATTCAAAACAGTGAGCGCCTTTAAGACTCTGTTAGTAAACAGTGTGCCTTTAAGACTGAGCACAGGGTGCCAGCTGCACCTGTCCCTAGGCCACAGCACAAGAGGTGTCACATGGTATAATGTTCCTATTTGACTGTGTAAAACTGGCAAAAACCAGACTGAATCAGTTAGTTTTGAGACAGTTAGTTTTGAGACATTCTCCAGCATGGTGTGCTACTGAAGAAAAGAGCTGTCTATTCTCTCACAGCAGAAATTCCACAAGGAGCTTCAGGCCGAGTTAATTGCCTGAGAAAAAAGCCTCCTCTTTTTTTTTGAAGAGACCATTTGTATTGCTGAAGGTAGCAAAACTCCTTTTCTTTACTTCCAAGCCAGGAAGTATTTGCTTCAAGATTGAATCTCACTTGACTGATTGTGTTTGCTGGAATTCGAAGTAAAGTTTCGACTGAGATACTTTCGGATTTAAAATTCAACTTGATCTATTGCTGTGCTTAGCGTTGAAAAAATGGTTTGATGCCTGCTGCAGCCGAAGTGTTTTGAATGCCTATTAAGAATAAACTATTTAATCAAATCCACGTGGAAACTTAGAGTAGCGTTTGAATATTTTCATACTCGGATACCTCGCCCATTGGGAATGTAACCCACAAAGACGTGCTTATTTATTCTTAAACAGCGAATTAAAAACTTTTTTGAAAAAAGAAACCGGTTAACTGTGATTTTTGAGTGTGAGTGTGTATGGAAGAGTTAGGTTAAAATAACAAGTTATACAGTCTTTAGACAGTTTTATCTTAATAAGTGTTTAATAGTTAATTTGTTGTTGTCTAAAGATACTTGGTTGCTCTGTTTTATTCTGGAGGTTACTAAAGTGTTTAATTTGGCTATCTTCTGGTTAGATGGGAAAACTTTAATAACATGCTGCGATCTGTGGAGTGATGGGGCTGAATTGACAGTGCATTGTGCCCGCCTCGGTTGTAACGTTTTACAAACAGTCATTAACTGATTTTTTTTAAGCTGTGAATTGGATTAAAGGGCAAGTTTTATAACTATGTCAAAGATCAGTAACTGCAATATGCATCATCTACTATCCAGCTAAAGGGCGGATAACCCGAGTGGCCAATGTCATTTGAAAGTTGTATCATATATTTACATTACGTTAAAAGTGCACCTTACATAACAGGTAAGAGATATGGCTTGGACATAAATTAATTAGTCATGAGTACAATCTTACAGATAGTGACTAAACATTTTGTAATTGAATAATACATGTAGCAACAACTTTTTGCAGAAAAGGTTTTTGATAATTATCTTGTCAGGAGCTGAATAGGAATCGACAGTGATAGACTGAGATATAGACACAAGTGAATTTAAGAGAATCGCTTTACTGGAGGAACTGAAAGGCAGTCTATTTGTAATGGTGTTTATCTAATTTTGTCACTAGCTTTGATGAGCAAATGACATTTTGTCCATGAAAGATATTGTTTCTGTATGTTAGAATCCAGGACCTAGTTTAATAGCCTATCAAGATGAATAAACTAGTCTTGGCTACCCATCGTATCTATCTGTCCCTTCCTGCTTTTCTGTTTTACATGACTCTTCTGAAGTACTATCTCCTTCACCCTATAACATTCCCTTGATTTGGAGATCACTGCCCTTTTGTTGGTTGCCCTGTCTTTAGACGCATATTACAAGCAGGTGCAGAAGTTGCACAAACAGAGACTATCATGGGTTAAATTGTCTTGTGACAAGAGCAATACGAGAAATGGTCTGTCTTCCTTTTGCTGATTTTTCTCCTGCCTCACCTCAATGACCACAGTAACAAACCTCTCCTAGAGTTTCATGGTTTAGTGGATGAATTTGCATTCCTGACAGTGTGAATCCAGAGTTCATCCGATAAGGTCCATCTACCACCCCGTGATATTGTGTAGCTAGCTCTATTCTGTCAACAAAAGCAATTCGCATTGGCATTGCATATTATTTTGCTTGCCAGCTAGATAATACAGTTGTGCTGCTCTCCATTGAGGTTTGTATGCTTAGCTACTTTATTTACAGGGAGAAATGTGTTTTCAATTGGACTGTGTTTTGATGGCATTAGGTTTATACACTTTATATACAGCTTAATTGCCCCCATGTCCATGGCTGAGTCAAAAATTTTGTCAAATGTCTGTGGTGCAATGTGTCTGTGCCTATCGCTGCTCTGTATCTGAATGCATGTAGCATTTGAAACAAAATGGATGAACTGATAGCGCAAATAGAAATAAGTAAGTACGATTTTATAGCCACTACAGAGACATGGCTGCAGGATGACAGAGATTGGGACCTGAATATTGAAGGGTACATAACATTTAGGAAGGAAAGGAAGCTAGGAAAAGGTGGAGGAGTGGCTCTTAATTAATGATGATATTAGCACATTAGAGAGGGATGACCCAAATTCAGGAAACCAGGATGTACAAATTTTTTGGGTGGAGATGAGAAATGATCAAGGCAAGAAGTTACTCATGGGAGCAGTGTACAAGTTCTAATAGTAACCACATGGTAGGACAGAGTATAAAAGGAAGAAATAACGGGAGCTTGTCCGAAGGTACGGCGATAATCATGGGGGATTTTAGACTGGAAATATCAGATGGATAAAGGTAGCCTGGATGAGGAGTTCACAGAATGTTTTCGGGATAGTTTCTTAGAACAGCACGTTCTGGAACCAACCAGTGAGCAGGCTGTACTAGATTTGGTAATGTGAAACGAGAAAGGATTAATTGATGAGTTCAGTGAAGACACCCCTACGTAGTATCAATCATAGTATGATTGAATTTTACATTCAGTTTGGAGGGAGAGAGAATGGGCCCAAGACTAGTATTTTAAATTTCAATAAGGGCAGTTTTGAGGGCATGAAAGCAGAGCTAGCTAAAGTAAACTGGAAAATTAGGTTAAGGGATAGGTCAATAGAGATACAAGTGGCAGACATTTAAGGGGATATTTCAGAATACTCAGAATAGAAACATCCCAAAGAGAAAGAAAAATTCCAAAGGGAGGCCCATGGTTAATTCATAAAAGTTAAAGATAGTATCAAACTTAAATAAAAAGCATATAATTGCACAAAGATGGGTGACAGGTCAGATGATTGGACAGACTATAAAAAGCAGCAAAGAATGACAAAGATTGATAAGGAGGGAAAAATTAGAGTACAAGAGAAAGTTAGCTAGAAGTATACAAACCAGATAGTGAGAGTTTTTATAGATATCTAAAAAAGAAACGAGTTAACAAAGTGAGCGTTGGTCCTATAGGAAGTGAGTCTGGGGAATTAATAAGGGAAAATAAGGAGATGGCAGATGAATTGAACAGGTATTTTGCATCGATCTTCACTATAGAGGACACAAATAACATACCAAGAATAGCTGTAAATCAGTAAATGGGAGGGAGGGAGGAACTCAAGAAAATTACAACCACCAGGGAAGTGGTACTGAACATACTGTTGGAGCTGCAGGCTGACAAGTCCCCAGGTCTTGATGGACTTCATCCTAGGGTTCTAAAAGAAGTGGCCAGTGAGATAGTTGATGTGTTAGTTTTAATTTTCCAAAATTCCCTAGATTCGGGGAAGGTTCCGATGGATTGGAAAATAGCAAATTTTATTCAAAAATTTCCCTTTTATTCAAAAAGGGAAGGAGATAGAAAGCAGGAAACTACAGAGCAGTTAGCTTAGCATCTTTTTTAGGGAAAATGTTAGAAGCTATTACTAAAGACATTATAGCAGGGCACTTTGAAAATTCAAAATAATCAGGCAGAGTCCACATGGTTTTGTGAAATGGAAATCATGTTTAACCAATTTATTGGAGCTCTTTGAAGTAGTAACATGTGCTGTGGATAAAGGGGAACCGGTGGATGTACTGCACTTAGATTTCCAGAAGGCATCTGATAAGATGCTACACATCAAAGGTTATTGTGGAAAATAAAAGCTCATGGTATGGGGGCATTTTGGCATGGATAGAAGATTGTTTCCTGTTAGCTAGCCAGAGAATAGGCATAAATGGGACATTTTCTGGTTGGGAAGATGCAATGAGCAGTGTGCCACTGGGATCAGGGCAGGGGCCTCAACTTTTACAATTTATATAAATGACTTGGATGAAGGGACCGAAGGTATGGTTGCCAAATTTGCTACTGACACAAAGATAGGTGGGAAAGTAAGTTGTGAAGAGGACATAAGGGGCTACAAAGGGATATAGATAGGTTAAATGAGTGGGCAAAGATCTGGCAAATGGAGTATAATGCGGGAAAATGTGAAATTGTGCATTTTGACAAGAATAAAAAAGCACATTATCTAAATGGTGAAAGATTGCAGAGCTCTGGGATTCAGAGGGATCTGGGTGTCCTAGTGCATGAATCGCAGAAGGTTAGTATGCAGGCTCAGCAAGTAATCAGGAAAGCTAATAGAATGTTATCGTTAATTGTAAGGGGAATTGAATACAAAAGTAGGGAGGTTATGCTTCAGTTATCCAGGGCATTGGTGAGACCACATCTGGAGTACTGTGTACAGTATTGGTCTCCTGATTTAAGGATGTAAATGCATTGGAATGAGTTCAGAGAAGGTTTACTAGACCAATACCTGGAATGGGCGGGTTGTCTTATGAGGAAAGGATGGACAGGCTAGGCTTGTATCTGCTGAAGTTAAGAAGAGTAAGTAGTGACTTGATTGAAACATACAAGATCCTAAGGGGTCTTGACAGGATGGATGTGGAAAGGATGTTTCCCCTTATGGGAGAATCTAGAATTAGCAGTCGCTAATTAAAAATAAGGGGTCGCGCATTTAAGTCAGAGATGAGAAATCTTTTCTCGGAGGGTCGTGGGTCTTTGGAACACTCTTCCTCAAAAGGCAGTGGAAGCAAAGCCTTTAAATATTTTTACGGCAGAGCAAGGGGGTGAAAGGTTATCAGGGGTAGGTGGGAATGTGGAGTTGATGTAACACTCAGATCAGCCATGATCTTATTGAATGGTGCAGCAGGCGTGAGGGGCTGAGTGGCCTACTCCTGTTCCTTATTCGTACGTATGAGGGTCTTGGTTAGAGTTAGGATGCAGGCAGCAGAGTTTTGGATGAGCTCAAGCTCAGGAAAGGTGCAAGGTGAGAGGACAGCCAAGAAAACAAATGGAATTACAAAGTTCAGCCCCCATTTCCTGCATTTCACATTACAGAAACATTAAAAAACATTACCTCCAAAATGAGATTGACATCTGTGGTTAGAGCCTGTACCCGGTGGAAACTAGCAATCAGGGAAATAGGTAGAAAACCTTGTTCGTCCATCTTTCTCCGTAGGAAAAAATCTCTTTCCAGATTTTCTGTACTGAAGTAATATTCACTGAAAGAAAATTACCAATGTTAAAATACTTCCCAGCTGTCATTTGGAAAACATTGCTACAGCAGCACAAGAAATGTTCACATACATTTGTCGTTTTATGTACTCCTTCAGTAAGGTTTCATCCACTGTGTACATCTGTGCTCCACTTCCATCATCATAATAGTACATCATGTTAGTGTTGTATTCTGGTATATACTGGTCCGAGGTGTCATACGAATGCTTGTATCCATACGGGTAATCGTAACTCGCTGAGGAAAAAGTAATCTAAATCAGTTGTGTTCACGAAATTTACATTCATAGTTGAAAGTTATATCATATCATAACTAACTTCGCCTCCCATGCTTCCATTGTTTAGCTATTTCACAGGACTGTAAGAATTTGTGTACAACATAATGAAATATAACACTGGAAAACAGAGTACATTATTCACTTGCTCTAACAAACGTTATTTCACCAAACTGCTTTGTTTCTCAGCCCAGAAGCATAAGGCAGAGTGTGATGGAAACCCCAATTTCCTTCAATAAAATGGAATTTCCCCAGAGAAACAGTGATGAAACATTTTGCATTATAAAAGCACCACTTTTGGAATTTTAAAAATATATTGCCTTCAGAGAAAACGGTCAAAACTTTATTCATCAATAAAGTTTACCTATGTTGACCCTTCTTGGAACAATTAATTCTTCCATTTCTAGCCATCAGCAGCACTGTTATATACTTTTCAGCAAAAGAAATGAATGGAATGGAAATGCAGAATGAGATAAAACACTAGCAAATATTCAGGAAAATCTTGTAATAAAACTGGTACCTTTTTGCCCAAAATAAACCAGCCATGAATCAATCATTCCACAATCCCCTAGAACAGAGGCTGGGAATCTACTCCCAAGCCAAAAGACAAACCCTTGAAAATTTTGGAAAACTGCCTCTATGGCTCAGTTAAGCTCTTTGTGAAGTTCAATCACACCAAGCAGCGAGCAGACATGCCCCCCACGCCACCCAAAGAGATCAATTACTCGTTCAGTCTCAACAGGGTGGCTACACATCTAAGTGGGGGCAGCAAGCACAGAATTAAGCTAACTTTGATATACCCTTATAGATAGCCAGCCAACCATTACTTTTGAGGCCTACACAAACAATTACTACTATTTATACAAGGTAGCAGACAAGAAGTGGCACATGTAACCCTTGCCACAACGCAATGTTAACTAAGGCACTGCTATCAAGTTGCCTTAAACATCAGTTATTGTGTCTTTGAATTTGCAAGTGTCCTTATTTTCAAAATGGTCCTTTATGTACTGTAAAGCAGATCAGCCAAATGTCCTGAGATTGGCTACATCGCCTGCAGCTTTCCTTCTTTCTTTTGCCGTCACCTGAGATTGCACCCAATTCTGGAACCCTAACAGCAGGATGTGATTTCAATTTGTTATCTCTTTGTTGGGTTTCCTGTTTCATTGCCATCCCAGGGTCTTTTTCCATTGAGAGAGTGACGTCCTGATCCTTGGATCTGGTACATTGGCAGTCTGCACAGGGCAAGTTGACTGCTGTTGGGCCAAGGTACCTAGCAGATCCCAACTAAATTTTGACTATTAATGGCCCGCAGAACCCTGTACAGGGCCCCCTTCCTCCATGTGCTGCCGCTGCTAATGTTTGAAGTTCTGCAGGGTGTGTGGGTAGGGGGTTTTGGTAGTTCAACAGTGCCCAATGTACTGGAGTAGGGTTGCCAAATCTGGTAGGAGGCAATCCTGGAGATTTAATCACATGATCTTCTGACCATGCAACCAGACCATATGACTTCTACTGAAGTTACTGGATTTACTTAACGATTGGATCCTTTGTAGTTGAGAATCTTTATTTGTGGTTGCATGCCAGCAGCTGTTGACACTTTCCAAGTCCAGCAGGCTACCAGTTAGCAGGAAAAATGGACAAACTGAGGACGGAGAAAGGGGGAAGAGAGCGGACGGAGAAAGGGGGAAGAGAGCAGACGGAGAAAGGGGGAAGAGAGCAGACGGAGAAAGGGGGAAGAGAGCAGACGGAGAAAGGGGGAAGAGAGCAGACGGAGAAAGGGGGAAGAGAGCAGACGGAGAAAGGGGGAAGAGAGCAGACGGAGAAAGGGGGAAGAGAGCAGACGGAGAAAGGGGGAAGAGAGCAGACGGAGAAAGGGGGAAGAGAGCAGACGGAGAAAGGGGGAAGAGAGCAGACGGAGAAAGGGGGAAGAGAGCAGACGGAGAAAGGGGGAAGAGAGCAGACGGAGAAAGGGGGAAGAGAGCAGACGGAGAAAGGGGGAAGAGAGCAGACGGAGAAAGGGGGAAGAGAGCAGACGGAGAAAGGGGGAAGAGAGCAGACGGAGAAAGGGGGAAGAGAGCAGACGGAGAAAGGGGGAAGAGAGCAGACGGAGAAAGGGGGAAGAGAGCAGACGGAGAAAGGGGGAAGAGAGCAGACGGAGAAAGGGGGAAGAGAGCAGACGGAGAAAGGGGGAAGAGAGCAGACGGAGAAAGGGGGAAGAGAGCAGACGGAGAAAGGGGGAAGAGAGCAGACGGAGAAAGGGGGAAGAGAGCAGACGGAGAAAGGGGGAAGAGAGCAGACGGAGAAAGGGGGAAGAGAGCAGACGGAGAAAGGGGGAAGAGAGCAGACGGAGAAAGGGGGAAGAGAGCAGACGGAGAAAGGGGGAAGAGAGCAGACGGAGAAAGGGGGAAGAGAGCAGACGGAGAAAGGGGGAAGAGAGCAGACGGAGAAAGGGGGAAGAGAGCAGACGGAGAAAGGGGGAAGAGAGCAGACGGAGAAAGGGGGAAGAGAGCAGACGGAGAAAGGGGGAAGAGAGCAGACGGAGAAAGGGGGAAGAGAGCAGACGGAGAAAGGGGGAAGAGAGCAGACGGAGAAAGGGGGAAGAGAGCAGACGGAGAAAGGGGGAAGAGAGCAGACGGAGAAAGGGGGAAGAGAGCAGACGGAGAAAGGGGGAAGAGAGCAGACGGAGAAAGGGGGAAGAGAGCAGACGGAGAAAGGGGGAAGAGAGCAGACGGAGAAAGGGGGAAGAGAGCAGACGGAGAAAGGGGGAAGAGAGCAGACGGAGAAAGGGGGAAGAGAGCAGACGGAGAAAGGGGGAAGAGAGCAGACGGAGAAAGGGGGAAGAGAGCAGACGGAGAAAGGGGGAAGAGAGCAGACGGAGAAAGGGGGAAGAGAGCAGACGGAGAAAGGGGGAAGAGAGCAGACGGAGAAAGGGGGAAGAGAGCAGACGGAGAAAGGGGGAAGAGAGCAGACGGAGAAAGGGGGAAGAGAGCAGACGGAGAAAGGGGGAAGAGAGCAGACGGAGAAAGGGGGAAGAGAGCAGACGGAGAAAGGGGGAAGAGAGCAGACGGAGAAAGGGGGAAGAGAGCAGACGGAGAAAGGGGGAAGAGAGCAGACGGAGAAAGGGGGAAGAGAGCAGACGGAGAAAGGGGGAAGAGAGCAGACGGAGAAAGGGGGAAGAGAGCAGACGGAGAAAGGGGGAAGAGAGCAGACGGAGAAAGGGGGAAGAGAGCAGACGGAGAAAGGGGGAAGAGAGCAGACGGAGAAAGGGGGAAGAGAGCAGACGGAGAAAGGGGGAAGAGAGCAGACGGAGAAAGGGGGAAGAGAGCAGACGGAGAAAGGGGGAAGAGAGCAGACGGAGAAAGGGGGAAGAGAGCAGACGGAGAAAAGGGCAAGCCATCCCCTCCATCTCTCTCCCCGCCCCGAGCCACACATTCTGCAGTCTCCCACTCCTCCAGCTGATTCCCAACTTTCCTCAGCCACCATACCCCAACGCCACCAAAAAACTGGCAGCTCTCAACTGTTGTGTAATGATCTCCTTACCCAGCACCCATACTGACAGAAAAACTGACATTTGTTAAAGAAACTTCCAAACCTGTTATGAAGAAGACACTGAGACTAGGATGCTTTGGTGGAGACTGGTTATTGTTTGCCACAGAGCTAACTTCTCTACTCCCAACACCCAGCCAGTGCTGGCTGACTCTTTATATGTACATCTGAGTACAATTAACCAACACCCAATACCTGTTCACCCTATTATCTTCAACTACTAGATATTTAACATCCATTAACAGAACTTTAGACACCAACAGATTCCCTCTTTTCTTTAAATACGTACATATATAAAAGGAGAGACACAAAATAATGATACATTTTTCTTTATCTTACATTTTTATACCATCGACCTTCAACAGCACCAGCCATTAACATATACATTAAATATTCCCACTTTAACAAAAAAAAACTTGTTTAAATAATTACGAAGCGATCTTAAATTTTTTTTCACGTTTTCCTAACATCATAACATAAGACGGCCCTCTTAGAGGACATCCAAAAATTTCTTTGAACAAGCACCTCTCTTCGTAAAACAACGGATGACTTGTGCTAACCTATTTTGTTTTGGAAATTTCTTTTTTCCCAACATTTCTTTTATACCCGCGAGATCAATGCTCAACCTCTTTTCCGTGATACTTATTGTCGAATGGAGATTGTCCCAGAGAGAATGGTTATCTATATAGCATTCTACAGGAAAATCTTTCTCCAATTGCCCCTTATACAAGAGTTCCTTTAAAATACTCAATATATACCCATGTCTATCGCTTCTATCAGTGCAAGTCTCTCAACAGCTAAGGTGTTTTTATCTATCCGCTAATGTATTCCCAGGCTATTCGACAACATTTATAATTTCTTCCTACCAAAAATATAACGACGCTGCTGCACTCGAATAATCATTGGGAAGATTAGTGTGTGAGGTGTTTCTAAAAATGACTAATTCCATTTCTTCTGGGTCACCCAAGGCTGGAAACTTGAGGGTACATTTGTCTAAACTCAATTTCTTCAATGTCTTATTTGCTTTCAGTACTTCCCCAATAGCAGGTTTCAGCAAGGTGCTCAATTCCAATACGTCATAGCAAGCATCCAGCCGAGTTTGTGTGCACAACCAGTTTAATTGTCCAATTAAGCTCCTTAACTGGTCTGCTTCCTCTTTGGTTGCAGTGTCTCCCTTTTGAGGGGATTTGATCCGATTTATTGGGATCCTAGTAACGTTCTCTAGGGAAGACTAGGGAATACTAAATGTGTAGATGAGGGTAAGGCAGTTGATGTCGTCTACATGGACTTCAGTAAGGCTTTTGATAAGGTCCCGCATGGGAGATTGGTTAAGAAAGTAAGAGCCCATGGGATCCAGGGCAATTTGGCAAATTGGATCAGAAAGTGGCTTAGTGGCAGGAGGCAGAGGGTAATGGTCGAGGGTTATTTTTGCGAGTGGAAGCCTGTGACCAGTGGTGCACCACAGGATCGGTGCTGGGTCTCTTGCTGTTCATAGTGTACATTAATGATTTAGACGTGAATACAGGAGGTATGATTAGTAAGTTCGCAGATGACACGAAAATTGGTGGTGTCGTAAATACTGAGGAGGAAAGCCTTAGATTACAGGATGATATAGATGGGTTGGTAAGATGGGTGGAGCTGTGGCAAATGGAATTTAATCCCGAGATGTGTGAGGTGATGCATTTTGGGAGAACTAACAAGGCAAGGGAATATACAATGGATGGTAGGACCCTAGGAAGTACAGAGGGGCAGACGGACTTGGTGTAGTTGTCCATAGATCACTGAAGGCAGCAGCACAGGTAGAGAAGGTTAGGAAGGCATGTGGGATACTTGCCTTTATTAGCCGAGTAAAGACAAAAAAGTACCGGTGACGGCCTGAATCTAGTCACTATGTCTATTAAAAAAAAGTGTAGATGAAAATTTTTTTCTCTTTATCCCATACCTTCAAGTCCATCGCTACAGATTCATTAAAGTCCCTTGCCAATGGGAGACTTACTATGGGTCGCGATGGTGTTATCCTGTTTTTTTTTGTTAAAACCTATACATTTTTCACTGATATCTTCTAAGTTTAGTGTAGTCATCATCTATTACCCCTGCATCTTAACAGAATCTTCAACCTATGACAAGATGGATGTGCAAACTGTCAATGTAGTTTTGAAATAATTTGCCTCTTCTCCTTTAAATCCCTACCCCGGATGCCATTAATACCTTTTTAACATCTTGCTTAGAGATGTTGTAAAGGAATACAATAATGTCCCAACTTTGTAAACGGCAAAGCTACAGATTTCCCAAAGACAATTGCCTTATCATGTTCCATATCCAATTTCATCCAAGTCTTCTTCATAGATGGTTTACTTAACAGCAAAGGTATTTCAAAGGATACTACATCCATACTAATAAAATTGTTTACCCTTGCTATTTTACATGTAATTGCCACTCTTTTTCGTGATTTCAATGTGTTGTCATCCTCTAACCTGAAACAGGTAGAACGGTCATATTCTTTGACCTTGATTCGGTCTTCCTAACTTAAAGAATCCATGTAACATCTTAACCAGTCCACGCCACATACCGTTGATGTACAACCACTGTCTCGTACTGCGCAATTTAACGAAGCTGCAACTAGGACACTCATTACCGGACTGAAGCTTCTCGTAACCAGTACAATTCCTTCTGATAGATTCAGGAGGCGAGGCTGACACATACAGGTAACGTGTCATCTCAAAAACCCTGTTATTCCTTTTTGGACAATGCAAGGCATAATGATACTTTGAGTCACATTGGAAACACCTGTTGACTACTTCCTGGTTATTCATAGAGTCGTACAGCACAGAAACAGGCCCATCGGCCCACCACGTGCATGCCGACCATAATGCCTATCTATACTAATCCCACCTGCCTGCATTAATTCCATATCCCTCTATCCCTTGCTCATTCAAGTACCTGTCCAGATGCCTCTTAAATGTTGCCCCTATTCCTGCCTCCACCACTTCCTCTGGCAGCTCATTCCAGTACCCACTATTTGTGAGAAAAATTTACCCCTTTGATCCCCTTTTAACCTCCTCCCGCTCACCTTAAATCTATGCCCTCTAGTTTTAGTCACCCCTACCATGGGAAACAGACTCTGGCTATCTACCCTATCTATGCCTCTCATAATTTTATTTACCTCTATCATGTCCCCTCTCAGCTTCCTTCGCTCCAGGGAAAAAAGACCCAGCCTATCCAATCTCTCTTTAGAACTCAAGCCCTCCAAACCAGGCAACATCTTTGTGAATCTTTTCCACACCCTCTCTAGCTTAATCACATCTTTCCTGTAGTGCGGCGACCAGAACTGCACACAGTACTCCAAATGCTGCCTAACCAACGTTATGTACAACGATAACATGACGTCCCAACTCTTGTACTCAATGTCCCAGCCGATGAAGGCAAGCATGCCATACGCCTTCTTCACCACCCTGTCTACCTGTGTTGCCACTTTCAAGGAACTATGTACTTGCATTCCAAGGTGTCTTTGCTCAACAACACTCCCCAGGGCCCTGCCATTTACTGTATATGCCCTGCCCTGGTTTAACTTCCCAAAATGCATCACTTCGCACTTGTCTGCATTAAATTTCATTTGCCAATCCCTTGTCCACTTTCCCAGTTGATCTATATCCTGTTGTAACCTTAGACAACCTTCTTCACTGTCCACTATACCAAAATTATGGTGTCATCTGCAAACTTACTAATCATGCCCTCTACATTCTCATCCAAGTCATTAATATATCACTGGTCACCGGCCTCCAATCTGAAAAACAACCCTCCACTACCACCCTCTGCCTCCTATCACCAAGCCAATTTTGTACCCAATTGGCTAGCTCACCTTGCATCCCATGTGTTCGAACCTTCTGGACCAGCCTACCATGTGGGAGATTGTCAAAGCCTTGCTAAGGTCCATGTAAACAACGTCCACCGCCCTGCCCTCCTCTATCCTCTTGGCCACCTCCTCACAAAACTCAATCAAATTCGTGAGACATGATTTCCCACGCACAAAGCCATGCTGACTATCCCTAATCAGACCTTGCCTTTCCAAATGCATATAAATCCTGTCTCTCAGAATCCCTTCCAATAACTTTCCCACCACTGATGTAAGGCTCACTGGCCTGTCATTCCCTGGCTTATCCCTGCTGCCCTTCTTAAATAAAGGCACAACATTAGCTATCCTCCAGTCTTCCGGTACCTCACCCGTGGCTAACGATAATAGAAAAATCTCTGCCAGGGCCCCAGCAATCTCCTCCCTTGCTTCCCATAGCATCCTAGGATACACCTGGTCAGGCCCTGGGGATTTATCCATCTTAATGCGCTTCAAAACCTCCAACACCTCCTCCTTTGTAATGTTGATATGCTCCAGGATATCGCTGTTCCCTCCCTTGAACTCACTAGCTTCCATGACCTTCTCCACGGTAAATACAGAGAATTAAGACCTCGCCCATTTCCCGTGGCTCCACACATAGATTACCACACTGATCCTTAAGGGGACCTACTCTCTCCCTAGCTACCCTTTTACTCTTAATATAGAATCTTTTAGGATTCTCCTCTAGCTTATCTGCCAGGGAAATCTCATGGGCCCCTTTTCGCCCTGCTAATTTCCTTCTTAAGTGTACTCCTACATCCCTTATACTCCTCGAGGGACTCACTTGATCCCAGCTGCCTATACCTGACATATGCCTCCTTCTTTGTCCTGACCAGACCCTCAATATCCCTCGTCAACCAAGGTTCCCTAAACTTGCCAGCCTTGCCCTTTAATCTAACAGGAACATGCCGGCCCTGAGCTCTTCCCATCTCACTTTTTAAAATCTCCCACTTGCCAGATGTCCCTTTACCTGTAAACAGCCTCTCCCAATCAACGTTTGAGAGTTCCTTTCTGATGCCATCGAAATATCCCCCAAATTTAGGACTTCAACTTGAAGACCAGCCTATCCTTTTCCATAACTATCTTGAAGCTAATAGAGTTATGGTCACTGGTTCTAAAGTGCTCCCCCACTGACACATCAACCACCTGCCCAGCCTCATTTCCTGGGGTTCATCCTTCTGCCATAATTGCCCAATTCCCACCATCTGTTATAACTATCAAAAGGGTCTCTATCCTCATTCGTTTAGTTTGTAACTCTGCTTTCGTACTGACGCTTGGACCCCATACTTGAGCAGCCTCGAAATGCTGCTAGCATTGTATCCTCCACCTTCAGTATCACTGAAGAGCCAATGTGTGCCATGAAAGCGACCGGAAAGGAATGTTTCCCCAAAAATGTTTTCAGGGTGTCAGACGTCTGCTCAAAAAGCATATCTCCTTCTTTAAATCTAACTTCGGTTAATACCAAGAGTCTATCCATTTTCGATATCCTAGCACAATCCAACAATTTGAAGGCAAGTACTGATTTAGGAATTTCCAAGTAGAATCGCTGCAACCTTACATATGATCAATTAAACTCAATATATTCTTCTATGGAAGAACCATTCATTTTTCTAAATTTATCAAAATCCAAACAAATCTCATAGGCACTCAATAAGTCATCTTTAATATAAATTTTATCCATTGTCCAAATGATCAGCCTCTAGTTCAGAGAACACTTTGCCCCAGATCTTGCTTCTGGCGGAAGTGAAAGTGCAAGGGCTATTCCTGGCTTCCTTTTTGGTAAAGACTTAATCCATTCCATAGATCAACTGCATTCTTCCATTGATCCTAAGGTTTGGCTTCACACAACAGCAGTGGAAAATCATACCCTGACTTCTTACACCTGGTTTCAGTCATCTTTCTTGGAAAAAAGCTCCAATTACAGCCTTCTCAAAAAAAAACACTCAAATTCTAATCTCCTGTCTGAAAACAAATCTTAGTCTTCAATCTTCACTTTCAGGCAATCATCCTCTACCACCAATGTTAGAGAAACTTCCAAGCCTGTTTGTGAAGACTGAGACTAGGATGCTCCGAAGGCTGTTTATTGCTTGCCGCAGAGTTTACTTCTCCACTCCTAACACCACCCAGTCAGTGCTGGCTGGGTCTTTATATGTACAATTAACTAATCAACACCCAACACCTATTTACTGATCAACTTCAACAACTAGATATTTAACATCCATTAACAGAAATTAGACACTAACATTCAATCCCAGAGATAGTGCAGTTTATCTGCCACAGTGCATGCTGGGTAAAGAGATCTTCACTGCACAAAAGTAGTTTTCTTTATCCGTTTCTGTTACGCATTTATCTGTATGTCCGGTATTTTAAGTTGTAAACACTCGCTGGAAATGGAATTGATACGCCAAACTTTTCACATATACTTACCACGCAAGTTTCCCCTGCCACGCCCTCTTCCTCGACCTCTACCTCTACCTCGGCCTCTGAAACTCCCTCGCACGCCACCACCTTCACTTCTAACGCTGGCAACCTCATCAGCATCATCTCTTCTGTCTCTGTCACGCTTGTCATCTCGGCGCCAACCTTTACAAAAATGAGTTTGCAGTATTATTCAAGAGCTGTTTCTAAGAAAATCGCTCTGAGATTTAGTCCATGCTGTGACATTTTTAAGCTATTCATTGGCTATGATAGGAAGCCTAGTTTAAATGATATATTACTAACTCAAAGGCCTCATCGCTGTCCATCACTGCAATTTACTTGATTTGGTGGAGTCACTGGACGGAATTTTCTGCTCTTAAGATTCTCGGGCATCAGGACTATTTCTGGGTCCCAACCCCGACAGTGTCCATGTTCCACCTGCACGATCTTCTAAGACGGCCAATTAACAGGCCACCTCTGTGTTTGCCATCTAATTAAGTTCAGTGGGCAGGGTCCTTAGACAGGAGGACCAACAGGAGAGACCCCCAGGACTGAATGGACAGTAGCCCCACCAGAGATGGGCGCTGCAGAAGCATAAAGCAGAGCACGAGAGCACCTCAGAAATCTGAATGAAATGTTTGATAAACGGAAGGCCCAAATCTCGTAGGGCCATCAGAGTAGAGGGGAAACACCTCTACAGGAAGGATTATGGACGAGACTGTGACCTTTTTATTTTTGCAGCCCCTTCTTGGGCATTTAGTTGTCCTAATTTCTACCTGCTGATGGTAGGCGAGTAGCTGCTGTCAGTTTGACCCCACATCTGGCAAGAACGGGTTGGGGAACCGACCCGACATTTTTACATTTTGCTCCTGGCCCCATCTCCAAGCCCATTTTGGTTTACAGATCCAGGTAAAATACATTAAAACTCATAACATGGGTCATGTGCTTAAATGAAAATTGCTATGCAAACATTTCCGATGGAAATTTCAATGCAAAAAAATGTTCACACGCTTAGCTGTTCAGTTTTTGTGTTAGTCATGTAGCTTCCACTTTTGTATTTCCAATGATAATCTGATCACTGACCTGTAACGGCTCCCTGAACCACCATGTGATGCTGCATTATCTCACCCTCCAATAAATTATTCAGCAAACTCTCTGGGGAAAAAAAAATCTTTGATTTTTCCCCTCAAAATACCTTTTTAAATGCCCAAAGTAGGATCAAAACAAAAAGCACATTTTTTATAATAAAACATTTCCATTGAATTTATGTATTTTAGGGTCTTCATGCAAAGTTTTAAAAGTCTTGACCTCTCCCAAAAGGTGTAATGTTATTACAAAGAGCTGCTACATTATTAGCTGAATGCAGATTGTGCAGTTTGGGGACATGTACAAATTCCCAGGATAAATCAACACCATTTAGTTAATTGAACTGGATATTTTCCTTCAGTTTCTCATGGTTTCTGCTCAACTGTTCTTTGAATAAAACCAAAGAATAAATTCAGAAGCTTTACTGGAGCAAAATTTAGTGATTTTTTAAAAAAGTGTGTGTAGAGATAATGAGATGCTACGGCCAGGTGGAAAGTTGTTCCCACTGTTCACCTCCCAACTGACCGCAATCCTGTTTTGTTTGAAAAAAAGCTCAGGGACTGACGCACCATTTTAAGTGTCAAATAAACAGACAAATGCTATATTTTCTTGCAGGTTTTAAAAAAAAAACTATTTTTACACAATCTCACCAGCTCACATACATACAGGTGGGGATGTGGTAGGAATATGGGATTAGTGTAGGATTGGTATAAATGGGTGGTTGATGGTCAGCACAGACTCTGTGGGCCTGTTTCACTGCTGTATCTCTAAATAAATAAATACACAAACAGATAGAGAGAAAAGGGTAGGAGGTGGTGGCATAGTGGTAATATCACTGGACTAGTAGCTCAGGCTAGTGTTCTGGGGACATGGGTTCAAATCCCACCACAGCAAATGGTGAAATTTTAATTCAATTAATAAATCTGGAATTAAAAATGCCAGTCTAATGGTGACCATGAAACCATCTCCATTGTCGATTGTTGTAAAAACCCATCTGGTTCACTAAACCTGCCATCCTTACCAGGTCTGGCCTACGCGTGACTCCAGACCAATGTGGTTGACTCTTAACTGCCCTCTAAAATGGCCTATCAAGCCACTCAGTTCAAGGGCAATAAGGATGGGCAACAAATGCAGACCTAGTCAGCAATGCCCATATCCCATGAATATAAAAAAAAGTTTAAAGTGCAAAGTGAGGTAAGTGTTCGTGGTTTACAGTAAACCTGTTGAATCTTCACAGGTTTGTATGTTTGTAGTCTTGTTGTAGAGTCTAGTTGTTAGTACTCAGCACAAAGCTGGTGGACAGTCTCTGCTGTCGTGGCTGTTCCAGTTGTTGTTCAGCAGGATACTTCTTGCTTGGCTGGATCTCTTGCACCACCTCTGGCTGGACTAGCTTTCTGAGGTTCTGGCTTGATCTCTCCTCTCCCACCACCACCACCAAAGTTTCATCTTTGCAGACAAGTTTGATTTCCAATACAGGAGGGGGGTCACATGACCGCTACTCCATTTTGACTGCGACACACGTGTCCATGTTCCTGTGGCTTTGTTTGACAGTTGATGTTTTTAATCCATAATTCTTCCATTTCATTATTTATTTCATCACGGCTCCTTATGTACATGACAGAGTAAATAAGTTTGTACAGATTTCACAACAGTAGTACTGTTGTTTTGTGCACTCTAAACTCCAGAAAGCTTAGTAAGTGTACTTTCCTTTCTCATATTTGAATCCATGTAATAAAGACAAGTTGACTTTTGAGGCAAACATTAAAAAATGTAAATACTCTAATTGCTGACATCTGTGAAACAAGGAAGCCAAGACTATGCATTCAGGTTCCTCACAATCAGTTATTGTTGAGGTCCTATATAATACAATCACAGGTCTAATTTAAATAAGCATTTAAATGTTGCACAGTACTTAAAAAAAAAAAGAGTTCAGGACACTTACTTCTTGAATAATCATTTCTTTTGTTGTTTTGTAGCGATCGTGTTGTATCTGACTGAGATCGTGAACTGCTACGTGAGCTCGGCCTTTCTTGCCCATCTGGTTTCATTTCCTCCAGGTGTAATGGAACCCATTTATGCTTGTTCGCTAAAATGTTTTTGAAACAAAACAAAAGTAGTTATATGTGCTTAAGTTGTACTATCCTTCAAGGTGATTTTCCAGGAACCAAGTAAAAGTTCTATAACAAGGAAAATCTTGGAAATTGTCTTTTGATTTGCATGTATAAACAAAAATATTTTCCTCCAAAAAGAACTTATATCATGATCTCTGATGAGCAATTAGACTCAAAATATAAAAAAACCATGAACAGAAATAGTAAAACTAAATAGATACAGTTATGTCAACAAGTGGAATTATTTATCTCCAAGTAACAAAAATACCACAAAACGAGTTTAAAAAAAAAATCCATTGATCATGATTTTACACCAGTGGTGTACCAGTGAAGTACAAACAATTTAAATATAGTCATCTGCTGGCCATACAAAAAAAAATCATCTTGGATCAACTGTACCTCATTAAATTAAATACAGAGAACAGTCCGTAAGATGTTTATGCTCCACATACCTCCCACTCTATTTGCTTTATCTCACCCCATCAGCTCTCTTTTCTCCCTCATATCTGTATCTATCTTCCTCTTAAATGCACCTATGCTACTTGCCTCGACCTACTCCAGTCTCACCACTCTCGGTAAAGGAGGAATCAGAATAAACCCCATGATGGAACAGTCGACTAAAACACGTTATCCACAAATATGGAACAATAAGTCAAGTTCATATGAAATAATCCAAGCTCAGCATAGTTCAAAAAATGGACTTGTGTTTTACTTAGATTCAAAAGTATATAATGTAAACGAGTATTTTGCTAGTTATTCAGAATAGGTTGGTTAAATCACCTAGATCCCAATTCAGACCATTACAATAGACTGAATCACTTCAATGCAGTTTTGATATTCACTCAGCTTTAAGAATCTAGCAAGAAGGATATAGCATTGAACCTGGAGGGATGTAAACGGCCAACTGGAAGACTAAATAGTGGGTGAAGCAAAAAAAACTTGCTTTCCATAAAGCGCGAGTGTCTACCAGCAATTTGTTACTCATTTTTTAAACTTCAAGAACTTCGTGACTTTTGGCTGGAAAAAAAATCATTCTTTCAAAAAGACTTATTGCTGCACTGTGATTAGAAGAACAAACTGACCAGTGAACAGAACGCTAAAATAAATCTATGAAAGAATAAGGCTATGATTGTGCAAAGTACCACAATGAACTACGATACATGATCAGTACAGATTTTCTTTCAGGTTTTATTTCTATACTGAAGATCTTATAATAGTTGTATATGGATGTTATTTATACAGACTTACAGAAAGCATTTGATAAAGTCCCTCATAGGCAACTGTTAGCTAAAGTTGAAGCTCATGGAATTGAAGGCAATTATTGACCTGGTTAGGAAATTGGCTGAACGGAAGGATACAGAGCAGGGATCATGGGCAGGCAGCCTAATTGGCAGGATATGGCAAGTGGTGTCCCGCAAGGGTCTGTATTGAAGCCTCAACTATTCACTGTATTTATCAACGACTTAGTGTTACCTCTAGACTTCACTGTTCCAACACACTCCTGGTTGATCTCCGACATTCTACTCTCCTTAAACTTAAGGTCATCTAAAGCTCTGCTGTCTGAGTCTTAAGTCGCACCAAGTCCTGTTCCCCTATCACCCCTGTGCTCGATGATCTACACTGGCTCTCAGTCAAGCAGAATTAAAAATTCTCATCGTTGTTATTAAATCCTTCAAAGGCCTTGCCTCTCTCTATCTCTGCAAGTTCCTCCAGACTCTCAACCCTCCAAGATAACTGTGTTCTTTCAATTCTGGCCTCTTGTGCATCCCTGACTTTAACTGCTCCACCATTGGTGGTTTCACCTCGAGTTGCCTAGGCCCCAAACTTTATAATACTCTCCCCTATACCTCTCCACCTGGCTTTCCTCCTTCAAGAAGCTCCTTAAAATCTACCTCTTTGACCAAACTTTTGGTCACTGTCCTTGTACCTTCATTTGCGGCATGATGTCATACTTTTATAATGCTCCTGTAAAGTGCCTTGGGACTTTTCATTACGTTAAAGGCTCTGTATAAATACAAGTTGTTGTTGTAGACGATGGGATAGAAGGCCACATGTCCACGTTTGCCAATGACACAAAGATAGGCACCATTGTAAGTAGCGTAGATGGGAGCATAAAATTACTAAGATATCAATAAAGGTAAATGGACAAAACTGTGGCAAATGGATTTCAATATAGAAAAGCGAGGTCATCCACCTTGGACCTAAAAATGTTAGAACAGAGTTATTACTAAATGGTGAAAGGTTAGTAGCAGTGGAGGTCCAGAGAGACTTAGGGGCCCCATATGCATAGATTAAAATGCCATGGATATGTACACAAAAAAAAAAAATCAAAAAGGCTAATGGAATGCTGGTCTTTACACCTAGATAACTAGAATACAAAGGTTCAGAAATCAGGTTTCAGCTATATAAAGACCTGGTTAGACCAGACTTGGAGTAGTGTGAGCAGTTCTGAGGAAGGATACGTTGGGCTTGGCGTGAGTGCAGTGCAGATTTACAAGCATTGTACTTGGACTCCAAGGGTTAAGATACAAGGAGATACTAAACAAACTAGAGTTGCAGTCCCCGGCCTTGCAAATAGTTTACACTTGCGAGGTCAGTAACCACAGGGCAGATAAGGAGAATTGTTTTCTTTTTAAACGCAGCAAGTCGCATCTGAAATGCACTGCCTCAAAGGATGGTGGAAGCAGTTTCAATAGTAACTGCAAAAGGGAACTGGATATATACTTAAAAAATAACTACTTGCAGGGCTATGGGGAAAAGGTAAGGGAGTGGGAAAACTCTTTCCAAGAGCTGGCACAGGTACTTCCTTCTCTGTTATAAGATTTTATATGAAGTCTGAATAATTTTTTTAAATGGCATGATGGACCAAACAGCCTTCTGTGCTATACGATTGTACGAAGAAAGTCTCTGATAAAAATTGAGGGAAAAAGAAAAAAAAAGCAATCCACTGGGGACAGAGCCCAGCTCTTTAGTTGGTGTCTAACCTACCCTTCAGGTAACATGGAGTGCCTAACAAGAATGAACACTAGTAAGTGCCAAAGCCACACTCCAAGCTGTACTTTGCAGGTCGGAGCGTGTCCCCAGAAATTGCTGTGTATTCAATTACTTTACAGGGCAACACCATGAAGCTATCTCCATTTGATGTCCAGCGTTTGCCAGTGCCAGCACATTTCAACACACGTATGATAAAGAATTCCAATAGAACTTTGATAACACCAGTTGATGCAGATAAAGACCACCAGCTGATAACTGTAGCATAAAGAACAAAGAACAGTACAGCACAGGAACAGGCCATTCGGCCCTCCAAGCCTGCGCCGATTTTGATGCCTGCCTAAACTAACACCTTTTGCACTTCCGGGGCCCATATCCCTCTATTCCCTTCCTATTCATATATTTGTCAAGATGTCTCTTAAACGTCGCTATCGTATCTGCTTCCACCACCTCCCCTGGCAGCAAGTTCCAGGCACTCACCACCCTCTGTGTAAAAGACTTGCCTCGCACATCCCCTCTAAACTTTGCCCCTTGCACCTTAAACCTATGTCTCCTAGTAACTGACTCTTCCACCCTGGGAAAAAGCTTCTGACTATCCACTCTGTCCATGCCGCTCATAACTTTGTAAACCTCTATCATGTCGCCCCTCCACCTCCGTCGTTCCAGTGAAAACAATCCGAGTTTTTCCAACCTCTCCTCACAGCTAATGCCCTCCAGACCAGGCAACATCCTGGTAAACCTCCTCTGTACCCTCTCCAAAGCCTCCACGTCCTTCTGGTAGTGTGGCGACCAGTAAGGAGGTCATCCAATCCTTAAAGTTGCTTGCACAAAGATACAAAGCCACAATTTGATGTCAGGCACTGCAAAGCACCTAACATTGTGGATAAAACTTCGAACATTCTAAGAGAAAGAAAAAATCATTTTCTGTCAAGAAGAGAAAGCAGTGAACTCAATCATGAAGAACAGCACCCCCAGTACAGACATGATGCATCCTTGAAAGGCAGCCTTCATCCTAATATCAAACACATTTACTGAGAATGCACCCCTGATGGCTCTATGATGAATGCTGAGGAAACAAGCTTTGAAACAATTTTATAGCATACTGAAGTTCTCAAAAGGTAGGGGGTCGAGCCCCATTCGAGAGGATTGAACCATTAATACAAGGTGATATTAAACCAAGCCTTTTCCTCCCCCCCCATGGCCATATTTGAGGAGCAGAGGAGTTCTATGAGTGTGTCTTGGACAACATTCAACTCTTAACCACCTTCACTAAACCAAATTAGTTACTTCACTGGTCAGAATATAATGAGATAAAGAACAGCAGAGAACGACTAAAAGTTTAATCAGGAGAAAGAAATTAGAGTACGAGAGGAAGCTAGCTAGAAATGTAATAACAAATAGCAAGAGTTTCTATAGGCATTTAAAAAGGAAAAAAGTAAAGTGAGCGTTGGTCCTCTAGAGAATGAGAATGGGGAATTAATAGTAGATAATAAGGAAATGATGGATGAAATGAATATTCGGCTTCTGTCTTCACTCTAGAGGATACAAAAAACATTCCAGTAATAGCTGAAAATCAGGAGGTGGAAGGAAGAGAGGAACTTGGTGAAATTATAAATCACCAAGGAAGCGATACTGAGTAAACGGGTAGCAGCTGCGGGCTAACAAGTCCCCGGGTCCTGATGGATTTCATCTTTGGGTTTTAAAAGAGGTGGCTAGAGGGGGTAGATGCATTGGTGTTAATTTTTCAAAATTCTCATGTCATGCTAGGCCCCCACCTGCCAAGAATGAGGCACATTAATTTTGTCATGCTCATTGATTTTAAATAGTGTACACTAAGGTATTAATTAGTGTACATTAATGATTTAGACGTGAATATAGGAGGTATGATCAGTAAGTTTGCAGATGACATGAAAATCGGTGGTGTCGTAAATACAAAGGAGGAAAGCCTTAGATTACAGGATGATATAGGTGGGCTGATAAGATGGGCGGAGCAGTGGCAGATGGAATTTAATCCTGAGAAATGTGAGGTGATGCACACTGCAAGGACTAACAAGGCAAGGGAATATACAATGGATGGTAGGACCCTAGCAAGTACAGAGGGGCAGAGAGACCTTGGTGTACTGGTCCATAGATCACTGCAGGCAGCAGCACAGGCAGATAAGGTGGTTAGGAAGGCGCATGGGATACTTGCCTTTATTAGCTGAGGCATAGAATATAAGAGCAGGGAGGTTATGATGGAGCTGTATAAAACGCTAGTTAGGCCACAGCTGGACTACTGTGTACAGTTCTGGGCACCACACTATAGGAAGGATGTGATTGCACTGGAGAGGGTGCAAAGGAGATTCACCAGGATGTTGCCTGGGCTGGAGCATTTCAGCTATGAAGAGAGACTAGATAGGCTAGGGTTGTTTTCCTTGGAGCAAAGAAGGCTGAGGGGTTACCTGATTGAGGTATACAGAATTATGAGGTGTATTGATAGGACAGATAGGAAGAAACTTTTTCCCTTCGTGGAGAGGTCAATAACCGGGGGCATAGATTTAAGCTAAGGGGCAGGAGGTTTAGAGGGGAATTGAGGAAAAAAATTTCCATCCAGAGGGTGGTTGGAATCTGAAACACATTGCCTGAAGGGGTGGCAGAGGCAGAAACCCTCACAACATTTAAGTATTTAGATGAGCACTTGAAATGGCATAGCATACAAGGCTACGGGCCAAGTGCGGGAAAATGGGATTAGATTGGATGGGTGCTTGATGGTTGGCACAGGCGTGTTGGGCCGAAGGGCCTGCTTCTGTGCTGTAAAACTCTACAACTCTAAACTGGAGTGAAGAAAGGACTTGTTAAACAGATCAGCCATGACTGGAAAAGACATTTGTATATTAACAGACAGTGATTGGAAGGACAAAGGACCATTCCCTGGCACATTCGACCCACAATGGACCTTGATCAGCAGGTATTGTGTGTAACAGCAGCATTCCAGAGACTAAGGTGATACAAGTGGGAGGCTTTTAAAAGAGAGAGATAGGAAGAGTTCAGGGCCGGCATGTTCCTGTTTGATTGAAGGGCAAGGCTGGCAAGTTTAGGGAACCTTGGTTGACGAGGGATACTGAGGCTCTGGTCAGGACAAAGGAGGCAGCATATGTCAGGTATAGGCAGCTGGGATCAAGCGAGTCCCTCGAGGAGTATAAGGGATGTAGGAGTACACTTAAGAAGGAAATTAGCAGGGCGAAAAGGGGCCCATGAGATTTCCCTGGCAGATTAGAGGAGAATCCTAAAAGATTCTATATTAAGAGTAAAAGGGTAGCTAGGGAGAGAGTAGGTCCCCTTAAGGATCAGTGTGGTAATCTATGTGTGGAGCCACGGGAAATGGGCGAGGTCTTAAATGAATACTTCTCTGTATTTACCGTGGAGAAGGTCATGGAAGCTAGTGAGTTCAAGGGAGGGAACAGCGATATCCTGGAGCATATCAACATTACAAAGGAGGTGGTATTGGAGGTTTTGAAGCGCATTAAAATGGATAAATCCCCAGGGCCTGACCAGGTGTATCCGAGGATGCTATGGGAAGCAAGGGAGGAGATTGCTGGGGCCCTGGCAGAGATTTTCTATTATCGTTAGCCACGGGTGAGATACCGGAAGACTGGAGGATAGCTAATGTTGTGCCTTTATTTAAGAAGGGCAGCAGGGATAAGCCAGGGAACTACAGGCCAGTGAGCCTTACATCAGTGGTGGGAAAGTTATTGGAAGGGATTCTGAGAGACAGGATTTATATGCATTTGGAAAGGCAAGGTCTGATTAGGGATAGTCAGCATGGCTTTGTGCGTGGGAAATCATGTCTCACGAATTTGATTGTTTTGTGAGGAGGTGGCCAAGAGGATAGAGGAGGGCAGGGCGGTGGACGTTGTTTACATGGACCTTAGCAAGGCTTTGACAATCTCCCACATGGTAGGCTGGTCCAGAAGGTTCGAACACATGGGATCCAGGGTGAGCTAGCCAACTGGATACAAAATTGGCTTGGTGACAGGAGGCAGAGGGTGGTAGTGGAGGGTTGTTTTTCAGATTGGAGGCCGGTGACCAGTGGTGTGCCACAGGGATCAGTGCTGGGCCCTCTGTTGTTTGTCATATACATTAATGACTTGGATGAGAATGTAGGGGGCATGATTAGTAAGTTTGCAGATGACACCAAAATTGGTGGTATAGTGGACAGTGAAGAAGGTTGTCTAAGGTTACGACAGGATATAGATCAACTGGGAAAGTGGGCAAGGGATTGGCAAACGGAATTTAACGCGAAGTGATGCATTTTGGGAAGTTAAACCAGGGCAGGACATGTACAGCGAGTGGCAGGGCCCTGGGGAGTGTTGTTGAGCAGAGACACCTTGGGGTGTTAAGTACATAGTTCCCTGAAAATGGCAACACAGGTAGACAGGGTGGTGAAGAAGGCATATGGCATACTTGCCTTCATCGGCCGAGGCATTGAGTACAAGAGTTGGGACGTCATGTTACAGTTGTACATAACGTTGGTTAGGCAGCATTTGGAGTACTGTGTGCAGTTCTGGTCGCCGCACTACAGGAAAGATGTGATTAAGCTAGAGAGGGTGCGGAAAAGATTCACAAGGATGTTGCCTGGTTTGGAGGGCTTGAGTTCTAAAGAGAGATTGGATAGGCTGGGTCTGTTTTCCCTGGAGTGAAGGAGGCTGAGAAGGGACATGATAGAGGTATATAAAATTATGAGAGGCATAGATAGGGTAGATGGCCAGAATCTGTTTCCCATGGTAGGGGTGACTAAAACTAGAGGGCATAGATTTAAGGTGAGAGGGAGGAGGTTTAAAGGGCATCAAAGGGATAAATGTTTCACACAAAGAATAGTGGACATCTGGAATGAGCTGCTAGAGGTGGTAGTGGAAGCAGGAATAGGAGCAACATTTAAGAGGCACCTGGACAGGTACTTGAATGAGCAAGGGATAGAGGGATAAAAACAAGAAATGCTGGAAATACTCAGCAGGTCTGGCAGCATCTGCGCAGAGAAAAGCAGAGTTAACATTTTGGGTCAGTGACCGTTCTTCAGAACTCTGCTGAGTATTTCCAGCATTTCTTGTTTTTATTTCAGATTTCCAGCATCCGCAGTATTTTGCTTTTATTTAAGGAATAGAGGGATATGGAATTAATTCAGGCAGGTGGGATTAGTATAGATAGGCATTATGGTCAGCGTGGATGCGATGGGCCAAAGGGCCTGTTTCTATGCTTATACGACTCTGCGACAATCCAAGACATGGTCAGACCAGTTAATCACATGCCTAACCTGCATGGCAACGTGGATTTTTCCGTATTGTACAAACACTTTGGACTCAGTGTCTGTCTGCTCCTGGACTGAAAAGGCCTCTCCTGGCTGGCTAACCACAGCCTCTCCTTGTCTGCTCCCATCTCTTTCTCATGGAATTCCAAATCCAATGAAGACACATGAACCCCAAGAGAGAAAAGTCTCCTACAGCGAACAAGGTTTAAGAAGAATACTGGGCCCCAAAGAAAAGCAAGATCTACCAACAATCAAGGAATGTACAGTGAGCTTGAAGATCCGTAACAAAAACCCTCTTCAGAGATTGCCTCAAACTTTTCCACTTCAATTCCTCTGCTCTTTTCTGCCCCTATCTGCATGTGTGTATCGCGTATGTATGCTAGCTTGGGCGCATCATGTATCTGTAGGCGTTAACCAAATTAGATTTGAAGTTTAATCAATTTCAACCTTTCTTCTTTAAGCCTAAGAAAACCTGTTTATGCTGGTTTCTTTGCTTTATAATTAGAAAGCAGTGAACAAGGATTCACCAAGGGGGAGCTGAAAACCCAGTGTTTAGAATTAAATCCTGTTATGGTAAGACCAGGTAAAGACTGAGAGTGACCCCTAGACCCTTTTCTCACCTAGTCATTCTGGAACGGTTCCATCAGACTGGAAAGTAGAACAAAAGCAAAGAACAGTACAGCACAGGAACAGGCCATTCGGCCCTCCAAGCCTGTGCCGAACTTGATGCCTGCCGAAACTAACAATAGGCCAATTAGCTTGACGTCTGTCGTGGGGAAGGGGTTAGAAACAAATCATTAAGGAAGCTATAGCTGGGCACTTAGAAAAACACAAAGTGATCAGGAATAGTCAGCATGGTGTTGTGAAAGGGAAATCATGTTTAACCAATTTGTAGGAGTTCTTTGAAGGAGTGACATGTGCTGTGGATAAAGGGGAGCTCACTGATGTACTGAACTTGGATTTCCAAAAGGCATTTCACAAGGTGCCACATAAAAGGTTATTGCAAAAAGTAGGAGCTCATGGTGTAGGGGGTAACATATTAGCATAGATAGAAGATTGGCTGGCTGGCAGAAAACAGAGTATGCAGAAATGGATCCTTTTCTGATTGGCAGGATGTGACAAGTGGAAGCCCGCCGGCATCTGTGCTGGGGCCTCAACTTTTTACAGTTTATATCAATGACTTAGATGAGGGGAGCGATGGCATGGTAGCTAAATTTGCAGATGACACAAATAGATAGGAAAGTTTGTTGTGAAGACATAAGGAGGTTGCAGACCGATATAGATAGGTTGAGTGAGGGAAAAGATCTGGCAGATGGAGCATAATGGGGAAAATGTGAAGGTGTTCACTTTGGCAGGAATAAAAAAAGCAGAGTATTACTTAAACGGAGAATTCCGAGGTGCAGAGGGATCTAGGTGTTCTAGTGCACGAGTCACAAAAAGTTAGTATGCAGGTACAGCAACTCAAGGAAGGCTAATAGAATGCTACCCTTTATTACGAGAGGAATTGAAAATAAAAGTAAGGATGTTATGCTTCAGTTATACAGAGCATTGGTGAGACCACATCTCTAATACTGTGCACAGTTTTAGTCTTCTTGTTTAAGGAAGGATGTAAATGCGTTGGGAGGCAGTTCAGAGGAGGTTTACTAGATTGATATCTGGAATGAGCGGGTTGTCTTCTGAGGAAAGGCTGGACAGACTGCGCTTATTTTCAGTGGAGTTTAGAAATGTGAGGGGAGACTTGATTGAAGTATAAATGATCCTGAACGGACTTGACAAGGTGGATGTGGAAAGGACGTTTTCCTCTTGTGGGTGAGTCCAGAAATAGGGGGCACTTTTAAAGTTAGGGGTCGCCCTTTTAGGACAGAGATGAGGAGAATTTTTTCTCTGAGGGTTGTGCGACTTTGGAATTCTCTGCCTCAGAAGGTGGAGGAGGCGGGGTCATTGAATATTTTTAAGGCAGAGGTAGATAGATTCTTTTTAGGCAAGGGAATCAAAGGTTATCGAGTGTATATGGGAGTGTGCAATCTGAGACACAAACAGATCAGACATAATCATATTGAATGGTGGAGCAGGATCGAGGGGCCGAATGGCCTACTTCTACTCCTAATTCATATGTTCATATGCTGTTTGTGGGGTCTTGCCTCGCACAAATTGGCTGCCATGTCCTCCTACATTAAAACAATGACTAAACGTCACTGGCAGTGAAGCCCTTTTTTGACATCCCGAAGTCATAAAAAACACTACACAAGTGCCAATTATATCACTGGCCATCATTTCAGAGAAAATTTACAACTAATTTATGCATTTTTGGGTCTTCGTTTCAGAAGAACAATTCTTTTCTAAGTAGTGCTGCAAATACATGGATTTATGGTTCGTTTAAATGTGAGGTCCAGGTAGTAATACAATAATGGTCATCATTTTGCTTTCATATAAAATTTCAGGAAACCAGCTAAAAAAAATTTAATAGTACTATGTAAATAAATAAATCACTAAAGTACACCAAGATTATAAAAAATTGCCTGCCAGCAAAAATTTGGCCAACTTATAGTTGCTTAAATCTGAAGAACACACTTTCCAAGGAAATAGCTAAATTGGTGGGTGGGGGAAATGCAGAAAACATATGCATACTTCAGTTACCATAATAGGCAAGATTGCATGTTTGCAGTGTAAATTGTGAAGTTACGTTTGGCTGGTTTACATATGAAAATGAACTTCAAGAGGCTGTCAACTGTTACCTGAATGCAGAAACTGCATTTAATTTATCCATACGCACTGCTAAGCCTATTTACAGGAGTGTTTGCGAGAGCGCGATGATTATTTTATTAAATTTCTGGCATTAGATCTTCAATGCTAGAAAACCGTATCAAGCTAAGTCACACCTTTGATAGTTAAAAAAATTTGTAATTAGGTTTTTAACTCTATTAAGTCTGCTTTTACATTTCTTCCAAAGCCCATATGCAAGATGCAAATCCAAGCTCAAGTATTGATTACAGCATTATCTGTTGGAGGTAGCTGACTGTCAAGTTGATGATACAAAATAATAAAAAATACAAACACTGCAGATGCTAGAAATCTGAAATAAAACAAAAAATGCTGAAAATACTCAGGACAGGCATTTAATCTCTTTGGCATTCCGCCCTACCACAGATATTCCATTTTGTTCTTTCAGCTTTTTCCCTGACTCTCCACTTGCTTAAAACATGTTACATATCTCCAACTTTTTCCAGTTCTGACGAAATCAACCTGAAATGTACACTCTTCTCTCTCTGCCTGACATGGAGTACTCCCAACTTTTTTTTTTTAAATATATAAAAACATTTGTTTTTCTGCAATATCATGCTTGGGAACTTCTAATTTGAGGACAGTAGGGGAGGGAGGCAGGAAGAGATCACAATATTACCATAACTTGGAGGTTTCTGTACAAAACAGACTACCTTTCTTCCCCTTTTGTGAAGATCCGTGGGATTCATCTTCAATGGTTGACTTTTCCTCCTCATTTTGCTGTGCTTCTCTGTTTTCTTTGCTCTCACTGTTGTCTTTCTTTTCAGTCTTGTCTTTCTTATTTTTATTCAGAGGCTTTTTGTTTGGTTGGTTCATGATGTTATGGTGCTATAAAAACGTGAAGAGATACAAAAACTAATATTCAGAGAGGTTGTTCAGCAGTAATTATGACAATCTACACAGTTAAAAACTCAGTTACTCCTGATTGAACAAGGTTTACGTCATTCACCCGTCTTAAGTGCGATAATAATGGCTAATTAGTTTCAGTTCACGCCTTAAGTGATTCCCATCGGCAAACACTGCCACAGTGCAGCCTGAGGAGCAAGGTATCATTGTCAGCAACTTATGAATTTTTGCCTGTAACTGTACATGTGCAGATGACAGAAATTGCTGTCAGTTTTACCCAATAATGAAGGCAAGCACCAATAGCCTTGTTATTACAACAGTAAATTACATGCTATTGTTTAATTTTTTTTTAAGCTTCTCATTGAGAAAAGAGAAAACTGGTTGAAGTTAAAGCATTGCATTTTGTATTTTTGTTGAACAATTAAGTTAACCAGAATGATAATGGAATTTAAAGGGTTAAATTATGGAGCGAACGTCGTATCGCCTTGGCCTCTATTCCTTGGTCAGTACAGAAGAGTAGGGGTGATCCCCCTTATAAAGGTGTGTAAAATTATGAAAGGATTTCAAGGGTAAATAAAGAGAGGGAAACTGATTACTAATTCCTCTGTTGGAGGAATCAAGAACAGGAGGCGTAACATTAAAATTGGAGCTAGGTAATTCAGGTGATGTCTTTGCACAAAGGGTAGTGGAAATTTAGAACTTTCTCCTTCAAAAATTCTTAGCTTTGGTGAAGGGCTCAGATACAGGATAACAAGACAGAAGTTAGGTTTTACAGCTAAAATAAGACACGCGGAACTTTGTTTTAAACAGAAAGAAAGTAGGTACAGGAGTTGAGCCAGTGTTTTCCTGCTGGTATATAATTGTATCTCTGAGGAAAATTCTTTAGACATTTTGAGCTCGTTATCAACATGAAACTAGTAGTGAAACATCTTCTGGTACAGAAGACTAACATTTGCAGTCAATGACAGGAAGAAAAAGAAAATGCTCATAAGGAAAGTGGAGAGGGGAAAAGGTGGCAGTCATATGGCTGCAGAGTAAGAATTTTTTAAAAGGACTGCATCCCAAGGTGATTTCCCCTATTGGATAACAACGGTATGCCGTTTGTGCATACAGGTTGAAAAAAATCCTTTACACTCACAGTTACAGATTGAATTAAAAGATTAACTGTTCGCCTAAAAAAAACATGTGGCTTGTTTCAGATGAGGGGGAATTATTTCAATATAAAAACAAGTGAACTACGCAGTAACATACCTCTTTATTCGCAATTTCTCCTGGTGTTGGCCAGTTTGTAATGTCACTGAAGTCACTTGCCTAAAATATGAAGAAAAGATAGACCATTTAAAAATTCAACAGACTTAACAGAATCTTACAGCATAGGAGACAGCCACTGTACCTGAAATAAAAGCAAAATACTGCAGATGATGGAAATCTGAAATAAAAACAAAAAGTGCTGGAAATACTCGGCAGCATCTGTGGAGACAGAAACAAAGTTAACATTTCAGGTCTGTGACCTTTCATCAGAATCATGGGGAGCGAGCAGGGTGCTAGCGGCAAACAGGAAGCGAGCGGCAGGATGCAGTGGCGAGCAGGCAAGTGCAGGAGAGAACGGCAGGAGGGAGCAGGTAAGAAAAGCAACAATTGAGGCACCAATTGCGGGAAGAAACGGGGAAGAGAAGCGGCGATTGAAGCGTCGATCGCAGCTGTTGAGGTGAAGCAACATCTACACGTCATTACGTGGTGACGTTCACACGTGCATGCACAGACCCATACTGGCAAGCAGGCAAATGTACAGACGCACTGATGATGTTGGCGATTGCTCTGTGCGTGCTCTGCATTATCAGGAAACAAATTTGCTGACTTAGGTGTTGTGAAGAAAATGTGTCACTGTATTTAGCACTGATTCTCCTACAACAGATCCTGCACAACAGTTCAAAAAAAAAGCATCCCCTGACAATGCAGCCAAGCGCTGAAGTCATCACTGCGGTCCAAACAGCGCGCAGATGTGGAGTGCATTCATCCCTGCACATGCGCAAAATGCACCCAGGCTTTGCCAGTACTCATGCACACATGCCCGCGATTATGTCATCACGGAAAGGGACGTCAGCCTCCAGCATGAGCTTTCAAAAGTGGCCTCAATGGCTGCTCTTTTTCCCCGCTCCCTCCCACCATTCTCTCCAACGCCCTACTGGCTGCCACTCCACCAAGCCGCTTGCTTCCTGCCTCGTCGCCAGCACCCCAGTCGCTCCCTTTCCTCCCCCACCAATCCACCGCTTCTCCACTCCAGGCGGGAAGTGAGCAGCGGGAGGGAATGGCAACCTGTCGGGTGTGGTGGGATGGAGCGGCAAGCAGCATGAAGTGGTGGGAGGGAGCAGTAAGAAGGCGGGCGTGGTAGAGAGTGGGAAACTGAATATGGTGACTAGAGCATGGCTACCTGACCCGAACCGGACGATGGGTCAAGATCAGGTTGGGCACCTCTTCTGGGTCCGGCATTCAGGCTCAGGTCGGACACACTCTTATCACCACCTCCGGTACGTGGCTCCAATGTTCATGTACGTTTTGGACTTGAAAGGTTATTTAGTTACAGTTTCTTTAAGCTTGTGCAGATAAGCAACAAAGTGAAAAATGGAAGCTACGTTAACTGATGGTCGGGTCGGGCGCTGGAAAAAATGAAAGGACTCGGGTCAGGTTGGATGTGGTTCTGTCGGGCTCGGGTCGGGTTTCATTTGCAGACCCGAGCCGGCCTTTAGCGGTGATCATAGGAGGAAGCGGGGAACAGAAGCAGCGATCGCGAGAGGGTACTGTTTGTCAGGGGGGTGGGGTGGAGGCCGTGATCACGGCCATTGAGGGGTGAGGGGATTTTGGTTCAATTTTGTTGTGTTAAATTGAGCAGCGCCAACTTTATTACTGGCAGCTGCCTGAGACGTCATAGAGAGTAATGTTTCTGTCGGTGAGGCTGCATTTGCACACGTGCCAGTACTGCGCCACCAAGTGGTTGCATTGTCAGCAAATGCAGACTTATTAAAAAATGCAGGACTGCAGGAGGGAAAAGGTCAGCTGAGAAATAAAGAAAATTGTGACAGAGACTATGGAGTTAAGAGCTTGAAGGGTGGATAAAGTGCAAGGAAAAAAACCCAGCAACCTAGCAGTAACTGGAGACAATAAATCCAGGAGACAAAAAGAATGCTGCAAATGTTGTAAACACATGGGTTAGAAAGCACCTGGAAAAAATGAATCAGATTCATATTTTGGTTAATATGCCTTTGTCAGAACTGAAGAATCCACACTCAAAACATTAACCCGCTCCTTATTCCTCTTTCCAGATAGTAAAACACGAACAAGAACAGTTAGAGAGATATGGTGTAATGAACACTGGATCTTGGTAACATAATGATGTTTTAAAAATTGTGACTTTTAAAATTTCAAGATGGAGTCTAGAAAGTCAGGTGACCTCCTCCTCCATTCTGCGAAAGGTTACCAGGACAGAGAACATAGATCAAAGAATTTCTTCTGAAAAACACCTGTAGAAAAAAGGGTTTCACCCTCCCAAACTTTCGGGTCATAAAACAAGGGGTCAGTAATTTGGAAAATGCAAATGTACCAGGCAGCTGTTAGCACCTGGGAACAATGGAAAGGCCCAAGTGGCTTTATGAAATCAGACTTTTGGAACAATGCAAGAAGCTATTGACTTCTGAGTCCAGATAAACTTAACAGACTTTCTGAAGGCAAATGGGCTGCAAGAGAAGAAACCAATGGTTGTGGCCTCAAGGCACGCTGGAAGAAGGGAACTCAGCAGTTGCAGCCTCACAGCAGGCTGTAAGAGAAGAAACTAGTGGTTGCAGCCTGCTCTGGGAAGCCTATTACAGTAAAAGGCTGCTAAGACCGGAACCTGTTTTCAAAGTCAAAGCTTGTGGAAAAGTAGAAGACCAGCAGAATCAGCAAGAAGCACCTTGTTCACGGACATCCAGGTGGGAAGTGCGCCGAGAAGCGACTGGAGAGGACATTGATTTTTGATAAGGTCTGGAGATCCAACCCATTGCAACTGGGAGGGGTTTGGGACTTTTAACTGCAAAGGATTTCGCCATCAAAAAGGACTATGTAATGTATAAGTGTTGTTTTAAGTATTTTAATAAGAAAATACCTTTCTTTATAATTTTGGGTATCAGCTACTTACAAGGTGCTATTCAGTTAACTGGGGATTTCTTTTACTTTGGTTATTACTTAAGTCTTAAAACATGAAATCTTGTCATGTAATTTTGAAATTGATCTGGGGGTTGATAACTCATATCTTTCATGTTAACAATCTGAGGTCATAACAGCATGACCCTTAGAAGTAAAGCAATTTTAAAAAGTAAATAAATTGGAATTTGGAAAAATGGATCAAAGGGAATAAACAATTTGAAACCACTGACAAGAAACAAAATATATTTCTAATGTAGGTTACCAGAATTCATCATTTTATCAACTCCAAAACAGTGTCAAAACATTTTTTGGGCGGTAGTGGGGGTATAGCAGGAGGAAGAGCAGAGACAAAGGTGAAGAAGAAAATGTTCTGTGGGGAGGGGACTAGCCCAGTCAACTAAAAAGGTATTGCAGCTTACAAAATTATTTTTGCCCAGAGCCAAGAATGTTTCAGAACCACTTCACTGGGCAATTAAGTGAGCTGTCAACAAAACTTTCTAAAGCTTTTAATATCACCATATATTAATTTCTGTGCATGGTATAGTTTCAATATACAGTCTCAATAAAACTGAACAAGAACAATCCTTTCAAGGATCTGAGCTTCTTTTACATACCTTTCCCGTTTTCTTTGCCTTGGGCTTACTTGCCTTGATTACTTTGGTTGAACTTTGTTGCTCTGAAAATTAAAATGCTAAGTTTAAGTCTATTGTACACAATTGAAAATTCAAGAATGTCAATCAAAATAAAAGACATATTAAAATAGTACAATAAGGATTAAATACTGCACGTGGACTTGACCAACAGAAAACCCACAAAATGCACCCCGTTTAGTGGCAAGACTCCCAAGGGAGAAAAAAAAATTCTTTGTGCCTTTATAGTAATTTCTCTATACTACACACCAATCAAATGAGCTGTTGGTTTTCACCCATCACTCTCAAACCTGCACAAGAGTAGCCAGAAACCGCACACACACACTAATCTGGCTCCTTGATTTCCTCACCCTCAGAAGCATAGCAAAAACAGGAGATTCAACATGCTAAAAAGGGGCCAATCCATGCCTGGTTATTTCGTGATCAAAGACATTATCATTCCACTGAATTTCATCTCATCATATTTCAATCCATATGTTTCTACGTACTCAGTCCCATACAATTGGATTTTCAAAACAGAGAACCAGACATTCCTATCTTCATGGTGGAAGACAAAAAGCATTCTGGAAATTGTGGGAACCAAAGGACTAGTGGAAATGAGGAAATCAGGATTAGTAGCAAAGAAATAGTACTGGAAAAATTAATGGGACGAAGTTGACAAATCCCCTGGACCTGATGGCTTACATCCTAGGATTTTTAAAAGTGCCTGCCACAGAGATAGCGGATGCATTGGCTTTGATCTTACAGAATTCCCTAGTTTCTAGAACTCTCCACATGGATTAGAAGGTAGAAAATGTAACCCCACTATTCAAGAAAGGAGTGAGAACAAACAGGGAACAGCGGGGCAGCTGGCCTGGCATCAATAGTAGAGAAAATGCTAGAATCTATTATTAGGGGCATGGTAACAGAACACTTAGAGAATCATAGCATTCAGAGTCAACACAGAATTAAGAGAGAGAAATTGGGTTAACAAATCTGTTAAGAGTTATGAGGATGTAACTAGTAAGATAGGTAAGGGGAACCAGTGTTTGCGTTTATAGTGTATTTAGATTTTCAAAAAGCTTAAGATACCCAAAGAGGTTATTACACAAATTTAGGACGCATGGGATTGGGGGTAATACATTAGCATGGATTGAGGATTGGTTAATGGACAAGAGAGAGAGAAATGGACCAGCTTCAGATTGACAGGCTCGAACTGTTGGGGTTATACAAAGATCAGTGCTTGGGCATCAGCTAGTTATGATCTATCAACGACTTAGATGAGGGGACCAGTGCAACGTACCCAAGTTTGCTAATGATACAAAGTTAGATGGGAAAGTAAGCTGTGCAGAGGGCGCAAAGAGGCTGCAAAGACAGGTTAAGTGAGTGCGCAAGAACATGGCAAATGGAATGGGGCCAGGGTGCCCTCGTACATGAATCATAAAGTTAACATGCAGGTACAACAAGCAAATCAGAGAGCTAATGGATATGCACTAGCCTTTATTACAAAAGAATTAGAATATCAAAGTGAACAAGTTTTACTGCAAATGGCTTTGGTGAAACCAGACTGCGAAAACGGTGTACAGTTTTGGTCTTACCCAACGAAGGATATGCTAGCCTTGGAGGGAGTTCACTAGACTGATTCCTAGGATGAGGGGATTATCCTATGAGCAAAGATTGAGTAGACTGGGGTTATAGTTCCTGGAATTTAGAGGAATGAGAGACGATCAAATCAAAATATATAAACTTTTTTTTTTTTTAAAAAGGGCGTGATAAGGTAGATCTCAGAAGGATGTTTTCCCTGGCTGGGGAGTCTGGAACTAGTCTCAGAATAACGGGTTGGCCGTTTAGGACTGAGATGAGGAGAAATTTCTTCACTCAAAGCATTGTGGATCTTTGGAATTCTCGACCTTGGAGGGCTGTGGATGCTCATTGAACATATTCAAGTCAGAGATCGATAGATTTTTGAATACTAAAGGAATTAAGGAATCTGGGAGATAGTGCGAGGTGAAATTGAGGCAGAATATCAGCTGTAATCGTATTGAAAGAAAAAGAGACTTGCATTTATATAGTGCTTTTCACAACCACTGGTTGTAAAGTGCTTTGAGACATCCAATGAAGTACTTTTGAAACGTAGACACTGTTGTAATGCAAGAATGGTGGAGCAGGTGCACAGAGCCAAATGGCTAATTCCTGCTCCTATTTCTTGTTATGATGTCCTTACATTTCAACAAAGTAGTTAGATAACTAGAAGTATTCATACATTCAGATTTACCCGAACAACTCAATCCTCTATAGAAATGGCTTTGCACACCACAAAACCATGAACTAAATAAGTGCAAAGAAATTATATTCATTTTGAACACATGAAATTGCCCACAAAGTGGTGTTCCACAAGGATTGGTGCTGGGACCACTATTGTTCACCATTCACAAACGATTTGGACTTGGGAATCGGAAAAACAATGTCAATTTGCAGATGACACCAACTTTAGGCAGGGGTGTGGTCAAGACTGAGGAGGGATGTGGCAAAATACAAAAATACATTAATAAATTTTCAGAATGGATATGTAATTGCCAAATGAACTTCAATAAGTCAGTCAGTCTGATGTGGTACATTTTGTTATGAAGAAAAAGGAGGCCACATACTCCTTGGAAAATAAATGTCTAAATTGGGTACAGGGAGAGAGAGATCTGGGGATAACAAATACACAAATCACTAAACGTACCAATGCAGGTTAACAAGGCCATAAAACATGCAAACAATATTGCTGGGGTTTCTTTCTAGGGGGACAGAATTGAAAAACAGAGAATTTATGTTAAACTTGCTTTAGAGACTCTGGAGAAGGTGCAAAAAAAGATTTACTGGAATGATACCAGAAATGAGAGGTTATATCTATCAGAAAAGATTGAAGTGGCAGAGGTTCTATTCTCTCGAAAAAAAGACCAAGGGATGACCCGACAGAGATCTTGAAGATTAGGTAATTCAGGAGAAACTTCTTTACCCAGGGTGTGGCTAGAATGTGGAACTCGTTAACAAAAGCGATAGTCAAGGTAACTAACACAGATGCAAGTAAGGGGATTCCAGATAAGCATGTGGAAAAATGAATAGAAGGATACGTTCATGGGGTTAGAAGACTGGAAGAAGGCTCATGTGGAGCATAAACACCTGCATGAATCTAGTGGGTGGAATGTTTCTGTGCTGTAAATACTATGTAATACCAAGTGTACAATGCTCAAAGTTGCTTCTCCCAACTGTTCATAAAAAGACAATTGACAATAAAATGTACAATGTGTTTTTTTCTTAAATCATTCATGGGATGAGGGCACGTAGGCAAGGCTGGTAATTATTGCCCATCCCCAATTGCCCGTAAGGGGATGCTGAGCTGCCTTCTCGAAATACTGCACCATGTTCTAAAGGCGGTCCCAGTGATGTTTGGGAGGGACTTCCAGGAATTTGACCCAGTGACAAAGGAATGGTGATATATTCTCAAGTCAGGATGGTATATCTGACTTGGAGGTGGTGGTATTCTCATACGCCTCTAAAAGGAGTGGCAGAGCAAGCGAGGGCAGGAATGGAAGACAAAGGGTGAGGGCAGGGACAGACAGAGGGTGAGGGCAGGGACAGACAGAGAACACGCAGGGGCAGTGGGGGAAAAAAGACAGTGGTCAAGAGGGCAGTTACATCATAAGTCCCATTAATCAAGAAGATTGCACACTCATGTTACACATATTTTCCGAAGTGTTAAAACCATCTAAGACAACTTGATAGCACACCCAACTTCCAAAAGTAAGATAAACACAGAAAAAAGTACTTTTACAAGAGATGCAAAGTTAGAACTATTAAGGTTTTAAGCATCCTTTCACAGCTTTCCCACATGCTCTAGAACTACAAAATTCGAAAACAAGAGCTGATTTTACTTCACTGCATTTTAAAGTGGGGAAAATGGTATACCAAATTTCTAATGCTTGAAGATGTGATTATGTCTAATAACTAAGTCCAGCAGTCAGATCTTAAAACATTTTTATATTTCACTTCAACAGCAGCAACTGTTTTTGGGAAGCCTCACCTGATAAAGTAGAAGAAAATTTCACAGACTGCAGTTCTCTAAAATTCTTCGAGGAGTTTTATAATCTTCACTGTAACTAATGTGGTCATTCAAAAATCTGTGTTACTTTCTTTCAACTTTTTCAGCCATGTTCAAAGAGAATTGTTGCCACAAAAGTGCCAGCTTTCTATCACACCTACTTTCCAGCAAATGCAGCTGGGGACAGGGAAAATCCAGTTTTTAAAAAACAACAGTGTTTAACCGGTTGGCCAATGTTCTAATGCCAGTCAAAGAAACCCCCTAAACATTCTGTGTTGATTATTTAGGTAATAAACATTCTATCATTTATTGTAAGAATAGAATGCACAATTACGGATGATTGAAAGCAAATAACACTTGAATTTAACATTTTTATAGCCTGGCACGCATCTTAAAACTGCTTTTATAAAAATAAACGAACATGAAATTCGGGCACCTATCATACAGGCAGAGAAGAAAATATAATCCCTTGTGTGACTTCTCTTCTGATGGTTTGCTGAAAAGACGGCAAGTGAAATTCATGCAACAGTCCATACCAAAGATGCTCAAATGCGTACACAATAGAGTTCTACAGCTTACTGAAGAATTACATCCAAACCACTTTCGATTCAAGTACATATAAATGCAATCCGCGTCAAGAAAGTTAGAATTTTGTTTTTAAAAAGCATTTTTGTTTAAATAAACACACAAAAGCACTCCTTGTTCCTAAAACTAAATTTGCTTGATTTCAGGAGAAAATTGCAGGAGGGCAAATCACTAAAGCTTTGGGCCAGATTTACTTTTGTGCAGCCCTTTCAGCATGAAGAGCCTATTGTAATACATACTGTCTTCCCTTCTCGAGCACTTGCACATTTTCCAGCAAAAGGTCACAAAGATCCATCAGTGGAAACACTTGCAATTTTCATTTCTCATTCCACAGCAGTGGCAGAGTATAGAATTTTTAAGTTTGGAGTTGACAAGTTAGTGCTGACCTACAATCCATATACCAATGGAGAATAATAATAGGATGAGAAGGAAATAGTTTGCTAATTCGTAGAAAAATGGGTTACAGGTGATATCACTTCTTAGAGCTATTCAAATGTAATTTACATTTTTTTGAAAGTGGCTCAGTATGTAATGAAGGGAAGCACGCTAATAAACTTTAAATCAACAGGATATCCACTATAGAGACAAACTTACAAAGTACATACAATGGACATTCAAAAGCACAGACGCATGACCAACACAACAAATGGAAACAACAGGTATATGCAAGACTTTTGAAACAGAGAAGTCAATGTTTCCACAAACAAGTTTGAAAGGCTGGGTAAAGATAAAATTCTGCCTTGATCAAAAGGCTTTTCCATCCAAAGTGCCGAGAAGAGGCTGAAGGCCTGCCATCACTGATTTACAACCTTGCTACAGGCTAGCCAGCAGCATGATGCTCCATAACTTGCGATGCCGCACAGCATCTTTTCAGTCCTTCATTCCAGTTATGCCCATCCACATCAGAGTATGCAGATTCAACTGGGATTTGGATTGAAGGCCGAAATGTTGGCCCAGTGACATGGAAATCTACAAAAGCATTTGCTGCAAGGAGTCTTTCCTGCTCTTTTAATCTATACGTTTGCAGTGCAATTGGTTAGTTATATATGTTATTCTGAGTATCAAAATATTTTCAAATGGGCAACAAAATGAAGAAGCCCTTCTATTGGCCACCCAGTCCAAGATTGGAGACACTGTTCATATACCAGAGACCCTAACAAGTTGACTGGCCAATAGAACTTTCTCCAGAATTTTGTGGAAGTTTTTTTTAATTGTTCCATCAATTACCCATTTCCTACAAAAAAGAATTAACATACTGGGAAAAGTGGTGGAAACAATATTGAAAACATATTCAGCAGCTGGTAAAACAGCAGGAAACACGGTGCTGGACCAAAGAACATGAACGACTGCAATAGCTCCTGCTCTCAACAATTCAAGATCGCATTTTGCAAAATTGCAACTTTACAACTGGTCAAATTAGAGTGATGTTTCTTGATGAGGGACCTGCACCTGAATCCAAAAACAGAGCATATAGCCCATGAATGCTTATAGTCTGTCAGCTGCTTAGGTGTACAGAGACTTGCAGGCCTCATTTAAATCAATATTCCCATTAGTTTCTACATATCTCAGGCTGCAAGTGCCAACAATCTAGCTGGTCCGATTAAGAATTACTCTACCACTGACGAATCAGTTCCAAAAACATCCTTCTTCCAGACCTGTAAAATTCAAACAAAATAAACCAGCAAACAGCACAAGTGGAAATAGAAACTCTGTTGTCTATGTTTGCTGACCAACTTAGCATATGCAAGCAATGCTTTTGCGTGGTCTATCCAGGGCTTCAAGTGGATTGCACAGCTTCCACGTCACTTTTTAAAATAAGTGACGTGAGTTCTCTTCATGTCCTGGCCAACATTCCTCTCAATCAATACCACCAAAAGGAAATAAACCACTCATTTATCACCTTGAAGTTTGTGGGATCTTCTGTAGAAAATGGTTGGCATGTTTACCTACACAATCATTGCAAAATAATTTACAGTATTTGAAATACTTTGATGTATATCCGAACTAGTGGAAAACTTTCACCACACAGGAGGCAAGCAGAAGAACTCTGGCTAGCTTTCCCTGCTTAATCCAAGAACAGAAAGCCAACTGCAACACCCCTGCCACTGATTTGGCTGAGATCAGAACTAGTACTGTATTTGGCAGCTTCTATGTAGTTCGGTACCATACAGTACTGGCCAAGCCATGGTGGAATCACGAAACTTTATACTTCTAGGAGGCATGCAAGGAAAAGCTCATCACCTTAATAGGTGGTCGCTATCTCAATTTTAGCCCCAACATCTTTGTTGTAACCTTTTACATATTTGTTTGATCGGATGATCAGTAAACCTTTATAGCCCTTTTCTTACTAAATTGTAAATATGTAGTTTAACATGCCCTTCCTCTTCCCCAAATCCCAACTGTGTTGAAATTATAAGCCACTGTTCTGATGTTAACATTCTTTCCCCGAAACCCGAAAGTGCAGAACTTATTTTTTTGCCCTTGCATTCTTCAGGCTTTTAAAACACAAACCTTGATTTTTCATACTTGCATCATCCTTTCCATCTTGGTGTCCTTCAGAGACCTTAGCCCTTTCAGTTCGGTTTCTCAGTTAACAAGTATCCAGCAGAGGAAAATCTCAAGGGTTCTCAATGTATCCTTCAAAACAAACTGACTCCATCTTCATACAATTACATATCAAATTCAAATTAACCACAAGAAGTATTGACTCTGTCTTATATATTATAGCCATTATATTTACAATTACTTGCAATGTTTCAAAACTGCAGTTTAACGGACATCCCGTGAAACAAACTGAGCCACAACTCGAAATGCATAGTTCCCAATGAACTCCCTACACCAAAAATCATCCCCAGTTCCAATAAAGACTCAAAATAATCTTCCTGAATTTTATAAGAAATTATTTCACTGCTCAATGCCATATTCTAATGCACCTTGTGTAAATGCTTGTCAAATTAACTAAAAGTGAAAATTCACCTCAACTGCAGATAGTTTGATGTTATAATTAGGGGTGTGATGTCATATTAGATTCAGCCACAAGCAGACAAGTAGAGGGGAGTTTGTGTAATGGCAGCCTGGTAACACGACATTGAGGCATGAAAACACTGCATCAGCGAGAAGTCAGGTCTCAACTGCGCAATGCAATTTCCCAAACTGCTTCTTACACTTTCAGTTAGGCCACTGGGAGCCAATATCTTATTACTTAGTGTATTTACAGTCATCGTTCTTTAAGTGCAGCCTTCATACAAAATAAGCAATTTACCATCACACCCTTTTTGGTGGGGAGGTGGGCAAAACAGGAGAATTATCTGAAAAATAGACCACTTTAAAGATTATCTTTAGTTGCTCTGTTATGCAGCAGTCTCACTGTTTGTCAAACCTACAAAGCTTTTGACGACAGAGGGCAGCAGTGGGTCAGGCTTGTCTTTATTCAGCAACTTGAATATAGTAACTAGGCCTTCTATTCAGCACCAGGCAATAAATTACCAGTTACAGTACATAAGTCACACTCCATTTAAAAAAAAATTATTTCATGGGATGTGGGCATTGCTGGCAAGACCAGCATTTTTTGCCCATCCCTAAATGCCCTTGACAATGGAGTGGCTTGCCAAGCCATTTCAGAGGGCAGTTAAAGGTCAACCACATTCCTGGGGGTCTGAAGTCTCAAGTAGGCCAGACCAGGCAAAATTGGCAGATTTCCTTCCCGAAAAGACATTAGTAAACTAGATGGGTTTTTACAACAATCCATGGTAGTTTCATTAAGCAGGAGCTTAATTAACTCTCAGGACATGGACATCGATGGCAAGGCCGGCTATTACTTCCCATCCTTAGTTGCCCTGAGAAGATAGTGGCAGGCCACATCCTCAAACAGCTACCGTATATAATGTATTCTTTGTAGTGATTTGATAAATTAAGTGAATTGCTAAGCCATGTTGGAAGGGAATTAACAGTGAATCACATTGGTGTGAGCCTGACTGGGTAAGGACAGCAGATTCCTTCCCCTAAAAAAAGGACATTCTTGAGCCAGTGGGTTTTTGTGACAATCTGACAGTTTCACGTGCAAGATATATATAGCACGGAGCAAAAGAAAGAGGAACTGCTAGATGAAAAAAAAACAATTTTGTTGACTCCCTCATTCTAGTAGCCACATGATAAAATGAAAATTGAGTTGATTAATCATGGCAATTCATCTACACTAGATCCAGACATGAGGTAAGGAAAACCCCAACCGTGGAAAGCTTTGCAAATCATAGGCCCAAAGTCACCTGCTCTTCTGAAGCATGCTACACTGAACATACAAAATACCTAAGTAAAACAAAATAGATGGTCAATGATAGATTTTGAAGGAGGGAAGCACCAAGGCCAAGTGTTATGATTTAGGAGGAGAATTCACTGATGTTAATGAACACTGGATTGAGGAGAGGCACCTGTACAGTAAATAGCTGCACAAGTAAGGATCGATAGCAGGTGCATCTCAGGGAAGAGAGAATCTTAAACCACAAAAGATCAAACTGGTCTATATTGCTTAATTCTAAACAATACAGTTCATTGAAGTCCTGTAAAACAGAACCGCATGCTTTTTTGAAATTACAAAATACAACTGTCACTGCAGTCCAGACATTGGGGACAGCACCATAACATACAAGCAACAACTGCATAATTGCCCCGACAAGTGATAAGCCACCTCAAAAATTGCTTTTTCCATCCTTTGAGACAGCAATGTCTACACCTTTTTTCCTGTCCAACTGACCACTTAGCATGACTAATATAGTAACTGGTTTGCTGGCCTTTATGGAGATCCCTAGTCATCAGGAAAGTTCAGTTCTGCAATCAGAAATGAAGTTCACAACTTCTAGCTTCAAAACAATTGGAATTGTGCATTGTGATTTTTGTGTTACTGCCAGTGCTGCAGAATTCAAATCGCATTGCGATGCTGTAATGCAAAACAGATAATAACCCAAAAAAGAAAAAAGTCTCTACATGCTGCAAGTTTAAGGGCACTGTCATGTTCAATGTCATCCTCACGGAGGAATCAGTTATGAAATACGAAATAAACTGGAGAAATTATGAAATGAAAATGGACCCTTTGCTACCCGGCAACATGGAGAGAGGGGTCAAGCGATCTCTTCCTGTACTGCCAAACATGTTTGTCTGTTTAGGATGGGACCGGGGGGGCGGGGGAGGTCGGGGAGGGAGTGAAGAGAAAGCGGCGATTGAAACAGCGATCGCGGGAGGGGCGAGGATGAGAAAGCGATGATTGAGGCGACAATCACAGGAGGCTACAGGACACTGTTGGGGAAGATGGAGGTGACGTCGGGGCCATTGACGGGTGAGCAGGTTTGGGTTCAATTTGCTCTTTTGTGTCAAATTGAGCAGCGCCATCTTTATTACTGGCAGCTGCCTGAGACATTGACGCTACAGTCTATGAGGCTGCATTTGCGCATGTGCCAGTTATGTGCCACCTCGTGGTTGCGTTGTCAGCAAATGGAGCCTGAAATAACATTTATCAAAATGGACCACGTCCAGATGAAGTCATGTAACAATGGTTCCCACATCCTGGGACACTGAATGAATACCCTAGGGGACAGCCTCGAGTCACCTACTAAAACCAAATCCTGGTAACTCTTTACCTAAAAGTAGTAACAGCTCCAAGAGACAGAAAGCCATTCCAGCCAGAGAAGCCGAGAGTTTGATCCAGCTAAGCAATAAACCCTGCCAAAACCATCTTTAAATCAGAGGCAAGGACTGCAAAAGGTGATCTGAAAAAACTCCCCATCTGAGAAATTGAACCAGGACTTCCACTCTGGGTTGAATTTTAACTAAAAGGTGCCTGCGACATTTCATCAATTGTAAAACAAGGAACACCAGGCCTGCAACACAGTTACAAAATTTCCCCCTGGAAAATCTTTAAGTTTTAAACAATGAACTCTTTTACAGCAATTGGACTCTAATTGTCTGCTATCCTCTACTCTATCTTTTCCAGCGCTGGCAAACGTGTGCGAGTGCAAACGTGTGCGAGTGCAAACGTGTGCGAGGTTGCGAACACATTCAGGTATTGTTTAAATAAATAGTTACCTTCTTTTTAAACCAATGAGAAGACCTGTCATTTGTCTGTTTATTTGACCCTTAAACACTCGGGGACTAATACACGATTTTTTAAAACACTATCTGTGGTCAGTTGAGAGGTGAAAAGTGGAGGCCACCAACACCATTTCCCACCTGACTATAACAGTACTCTCTGATCCAGGACACATACAAGAATAGTTGAAATGTGCACAAAATGTTCACAGAAAACTTAACAGAACACATGTTTCAGGATCTCATCAGTAGAGGGGAATGAACAATATCGTTTCGGATTGCTCCTGAATTACCACCTAATATTATTTTATTTAGAGATACAGCACTGAAACAGGCCCTTTGGCACACCGAGTCTGTGCCGACCAACAACCACCCGTTTATACTAATCCTGCAGTAATCCCATATTCCCCGACACCTACCTACACTAGGGGCAATATACAATGGCCAATTTACCTATCAACCTGCAAGTCTTTGGCTGTGGGTGGAAACCGGAGCACCCGGCGAAAACCCACGCAGTCACAGGGAGAACTTGCAAACTCCGCACAGGCAGTACCCAGAATCGAAACGGGTCCCTGGAGCTGTGAGGCTGCGGTGCTAACCACTGCGCCGCCCCTTTTACGACACGTATAAAAAGTGTTGTACTTAATGGAATAAATAGTGCCCAATTTTAGTGTTGGAGGATTCTGTACAGATTACTTTAACTACTTTGATTGCAATACATGAAGCCAAATGCACTGCCTGCTAAGTTTTCATAATACAAAAAGGAACAGGACTAAGCCATTTAGCCCCTCGAGTCTGTTCTGCCGCCAATCAAATCATAGTTGATCTGTGACTGAACTCCATATAACTGTCTTGGCCACATATCCCTCAACACCTTTGATAGCATCAGGCAAACCCCCACCTGCCAAGAATAAGGATAATTAATTTTGCCACATGAACATTGATCTTAAACTGATGAAGAAAGAACTTGCTTTAAAAAAAATAATTGGAGACTTTGGCTGGAGAGACACATTAGCATATTCACTGACAGTACTTCAAAGAACAAAAGGGACTATCCCCTGCTCCATTTTAATCCACAATGGACTTTTGATTACCAGACGTTGAAGGTGGAAAGGCTATCATTCCAGGTTAACTGCTAAGATGGACGAATACACAGAACAGACGTGGTCGGACCAGTTTGATCACACGGGTGGCTGACTGTTGGAGTTGTTTGAATTTGCTACAAAGTGTTTGAAACTCAGAAGGCTGTTAGCTCCTGGACTGAGAACACCTCTCTCCTGTCTGCTCTCATCACTCTCACCAGCTTTGGAAACCATTGAAGACATATGAACCCCAAGAGAGAAAAATCTCCTAAAGTGAACAAGGTTTAAGAAGAATACTGGGCCCCAGCCTGACATGTGATTTATAAACAAACATTTAATATAACTTTCTTGCTTTTATACTCTGTGCAGTGCATATATATTATATATTTCACTGAGCTGTCACTGTCTGCAACGTTCAGGCAGCTGCCAGGATTAAAGATGGCGCTGCTCAATTTATCCCAGAAAAATAACTTCAACCCATCAAAGGTTATCATCAGCACCTCCATCCCACCCCCAACGGTCCCGCAAGGGAGGGGGGGGGGTTTGAAGCAGGGACCAAGGAGCGAGTGGCCGAGGGACTGGAGAGTGTCTTCCTGTGCATACGCCAGTTAGTCCTGGCGAGGCAAGACGTAGGCTACGCATGTGCAGCGTCTCAGAGCGCAGGAGACTGTTTGTGCATAGGCACAGCTTGGAGCACTCTAATGACATCAGCAGGCTGCTGAGTTGTCAGGAGTCACTTTGTATATAAAAAGTATAGGATCCTAAACAGTCAATATTAACTTGCTTTGAACCCCCAAGTCAAGAGTCATAATGGCACAGGAGGCCATTCAGTCCAGAGTCCATGCCATAGATGTCTCCATTATATTAACAGAAAATGCTGGAAATATTCAGGCAGCATTTGTGGAGAGACAAAGAGCTAACATTTCAGGTCAATGGCCTTTTGCCACAACAATGCAACACCAGCAAAACCTCTTTGTTCAGACAATGTGAGCTTCCCAGAGTGATAAAACACACTGCAAGTGCCCAGAAGTTAAACAGCACCCTGAAATAACAAACTAGCAACTAATGTGCAAGTTCTGCAAAATTCCTATATATAGTTGCATCTCTTTAAAAATTGCACCATTTGTTTATATTGCCTCTCATTCTTCCTTCTAAAACCAATCACTTCTCTTCTCTGCATTGAATTAAATTAAATCTACCACTTGTCTGCTCATTTCACCAGTCTATGTTCCCCTGAAGTCTTTTATTATCCTCAGGATTTACTACATTTTCAAGTTACATCATTTTCAAACTTTGAAATTCTGCCTCCAATATCCACATCATTAGTATATAATCAGAGATGTGGCCCCAATACTGACCCCCTGGTGGATACCACTGCATAGTTTCCTCCAGCCTAAAACCGCTACTCTACTTGGTGTCTCTTAGCAATTTCATACCCACACCGCACCCAACCCTTTTAATTCCTTCAGCTACGAACTACTGCTAACAAGTCTATTATGTGGCACTTTACCAGATGTCTTGTCCATATGCATAAAATCAAATACACTACCTCAGCAACCTTCTCAGTTATTTCATTGAGGAACCCAAATCAAGTTTGTCAGTCATAATTCAAATATGAATCAGTTTGTTTATGCAGACAAGCTACCTGTCACTCAACCCACTGAAACAGAATTGTTTACTCGAGAATACTTTGCATGGATCAATTACAACCTCAACTGGAATAACAAAGACAGCAGAGGCATGGGAACACCACCACCTGCAAGTCACACACCATCCTGACCTGGAACTATACTGCCGCTCCTTCGTTGTCACTGGTCAAAATCCTGGAGCTCCCTCCCTAACAGCACTATAGGTGTACCTACCCCACATGAACTGCAGTGGTTCAAGAAGGCAGCTCACCACCACCGACACCACAGACTAAGCAGTTCCAAGGCGGCAGCTCACTGCCACCTTCTCAAGGGCAACAAGGGATGGGCAATAAATGCTTGCCTTGCCAGCAATGCTCACATCACATGAATGAATAAAAAAAAAATTATAGCAACACCAATTACATTTTTAAGCCCACATTATGCACATGTATGTATATACACAGGTATACCTGCCTGGCAGGAGTGGAAGTAACAGAGGGAAGAGAAAACATTTGGAAATAGGCACGCACCAATATTGAGCCAAATGCTGAATATCAAAAAGCCAGGAAATTCCAAATTGCCCTCTTCTCCTCAGACAACATATTTGGCTCCTTTTATTTCAGCACAACTGATGACTTGCATTATGAGGAGCTGACACTTTCTAATTAGGAACCAGCTCCCATTTTCATCCCAGCATTATCAAGTAACCGCACCAGACTTAAAACAAGTACAACTAACCCATCATTTTCAAATGAAATTTCCTCTTTTGGTTTTCCCACAGGTAAACTTGGAAAATCTAGAAACAGTCAGGCTAATTTAAATAGACTCGAAAAGAAAAAACACACTGAACAAAAATCAAATTTGGAACCCTTTTCCAATCTCCCCTTTGGCTCTGAAGTTTCTATTATGTCAAAAGTTATGTTAGCACTAAGTGCAAAGATGCAAATAGCAATGTAAAGAAGCAGTATCTACTTTTAAAAGGTATACTTTGTGTGCCAGTGCTATACATAAATTGAAACACTTTCTGTAGTCATGAAGTCCTCAAAAGGTCAATGAGGAATTAACAAAAACATTTTAAAACGTCGACAATTCACAGAACCTGCAATTAAGTCAGTATCCATACATTATGATGAGTAGCAGCACATAGTCTACACAAATGATTTCTCCATAGCGCAAGTTCCCTATTTTCGACATGTTGTCAGAGAAAGGCATAAATCATAGGCCAAGTGCTTCCCCACAGTCGCAGGGATGGCCAGCTTATATTTTTACACTTCGCAGATAACCACAGTATCAGATCACAAGTTTACAAAAAATAGTGAGCAGAGCAAAATCAATATTATGTGCTAATTAAAAATGTGACCACAGTGCATCCAAAAATTACAAATAAATTAACATGTGGAGGCTCAGCTTCAACTATTATGAGGTCAGATGAAAGTCCAAATAATATCTACCATATATACTCATGTCAAAGTCGAATTTTTGAGCGCAATTTTTCAGGCTAAAATTTGTGGGGGGGGGGGGTGGGGGCATGGTGTCAACTTTTACACTAGTCATATTTTCAAACTTTTATGAACAAAATAATAGCCAACATAAAGACAGGACATAGAGTCGGATAGATATGTGGGAAACTACGTATCCATTCTGGCGATGTTCACTGACTTGTTCTGCAACTTTATCATCTAATTGCAGCCACTTGCTAGGCTTTCCCTGTTGGCACTTTTATTCTGGCATCTTCATGAGCTGGGTGGAAAGCTTTCTCCAATCTGATATTCTTCTGATACTTTGCATTCTCTTGCTGCCACATAATTATTCATCTTCTTTGCACATGCAACGACTTTTAGTTTAAACTGCGGTGTATTTGTTGTTCTTTCTTGGCGCCATATTGAAAAAATGTGGGGGTCCTAGCTGAACGTTGGGGTACTTGTACTAGCATGTGATTAGTCAGGTATTTATACATGAATGCATGATTAAAATAGTCCGTCTGCACTCTGAAAGTTAAGGCCAACTTTTACATGGGTGTATATGGTACTTGACCCTGATGGGCATTACTAGTTCTAGTTTTCAAAATCAGCAGTAATAGGAAAAATGTGAAATTAACAACTGGAAGTCATTTTCTGTTGATATCAGAAAAAAAAAGTACTTTTCAAATTAAAAGCCGCTGATACCAAGTAATTTATTTGTGAAAGATTTCTACATTCCAGAAAAGAATGCAGGGATTTCACTACAAAATGCAGTTTATATTTAAATTGCTTCAATAATGCCTCCTTCTCTAACTCATAAATCAACACAAGAGACAAGTACACCAAGGACACAAATTGCTAAATTAAACTGTGCACTTGACTGGCAATTAACTACTCTGAAAATTCTGCAGCACCACAATAAACTTTGCATTTAAAGGTGATGCAGTAAAGGGAAAATAAACTGCTAAATAGTTTCAAGTACGTCAGCAATGAGGAGAGGTTGAAGAACTTGGGGCCATTTACGCTGGAGAAGGCTTGGGGATAGATTTTATTCCATTCTAAGAGAACAGGTCAAAGGAACCCCAAATGGTACATTTGAGACTCCCACAAACTTTGAAACCAGAAGGCACGGATGGAGGCTTAGATGACAGAAGTATGCAGGGAGTTTAGTTGTGACTACTTTATGCAAAGGGTGGCGTAGAAACAAGCAGTAGGAAAATGCTTGAGAGAAATGGACAGAAATGAGCACAAGAATTATTGTTATTGACAAAGTGGATGATAGCAGTTGTGGATAAAATCCTAAATCAGATCTTGGTATTCAAATTTAGATATATTGAAATTAATGGATATATTGATTTAAATTTTATGCATCATCCAAAAAAAGCTTGAATCTCCCTGCACTAAAAATTGCAGTCTTGCAAGGGATAATGTTCATTAATACTTTTACCCACCTGCATCGATTTATTTTACTAAAAGTAAAATGAAAGGATTCAAGTAGATCTTTAGAAATAAGCAAAACTAGCTTTTTACATAAGTTTATACTACTTTTCAGTATGCATTTCTGCTTTATATTTTTGAAAACTCAAGTTTATTTACCTGTTAGAATATCTGATCTTGCCCAGTATTTTGTTTAAATTGAGTATAACCAGCTGTTATGTCACAACTTTGTTATAAAGCAGGTCTAAAGGAAGGTATATCATTAACAGGAAATATATTGTCACACATGTTTCGGTGCCTTAACTTAGTTTCCAGATGCAAGTTTTTTCATTCTCCATTTTACACCTCATTCTTCAAAAGAACATAGGCAAGGTTAAGGGCAAGAGTTGAGTCGCCTCACGAAGTACAGACTAGATGGCTAGAATTCATTAAAGAAGACATGGAGATCTCAATAATAATGGAATTTGATCAATTCTTAGTTTTTAAGTGGCATAGAAAAATAATTAGCGCATGCATCACAGATAAACAATTTAATGGATGGAAGCTCAGCCTAAAATGTGTAGCCTCAACTTTACTAGTAACAGGCAAATGCCCTTTTTTGTTGGAGCTGTGGATTTTAAAATCTGTTAAATAATGTAAATTCCTCTAAGTGATAACTATAGATTCTACTTGGTCACAATATACTAAAGACAGACTATCACATTCGAGGAGCAGCAAGATGTTGCAATGATACAGGACCATTAATTATTGTTATTTTAACAAGGTATTAGGGTTTAAACAGAAGATACATGAATAGATATCAAAAAGGATCATGTCTCATTTAAAAGGAATCATCTAGCATAGTATTAGATTCACACAAATTCTTTCCAATGCAATGTCCTCTATACATTCAAATTATATGATCAGAAAAATAAAAGTTTTTTTTAAAAAAAAGCACAACCTTCCCCAAAATACCTGGGACTCAGGTCTCTTATTATCTAGGACAGGGGTCGGCAATCTGTGGCTCCAGAGCCGTGTGTTTCCCGACCTTGACCCATCAATCCCATTTCGATAGTAATTAAATGGCTTGGTTCTTTTTTGTTCAAAAACATTAACATTGCATTTCTCACACGTACATTCAATTAACAATTTTTGTAAACACCTTTAAAATGTTGTTAAAATGTGTCTGTCCTATTTTTGCTATTGGTATTTGAGTAACAGCCTCATAGCTCATGCATTTCTGACATCTAAAAAAAGGCTCTTCTTGTTGCCAACCCTGATTTAGGATGACTAAACAAAAGCTCAAATCTACTCATACCACACGAGAAAAAAAAAACAGGGATTACTGTTTTCATGAACAAAAGGTGCAGTTGCAACTCCAAGAACTATCACAGCTCCAAGCCACCAAAACACAAGGCAAAAAGTCACACTCTGCTTTGAAAATACAGGGGTTTTATTTTTACATGTTCTATTTGTTCTAATTTTAATCAGGAATGTCATTCTTCTGAATGAGCAGAAAAATATGATGGCTTTATGGCACACAAATATGTTAAACTGACTCATGAAAATGACCCCCGATTACAGAACAAGGTAGAACACGTTGTTTTGCTGTAAATCAGTTAAGAAAAGTCTGACATTCAAATAAATATCAGTGGAGATCAACAACTTTAAAGCATTTTGTTTTGGAATGAGGTTAAAAAAAGTTTACCTTTCAAGTACGTTATCAATTAAGTACAATATAAAGCAGAAATGCATACTTGAATCAAGCAGTTAATAAATATTACTGAAGATTACAGAGATGATAGGGAGATGGGTTTACACATCAAGATTAAAAATTAAATGAGGTGCTGGGAGATTGGGAGCGAAATGTAGGTTATTAAAGGTGGGGATAATGCGTGAGCTGGACTTAATGCAGGATGGGATACAGACAACAGAGCAGTAGCTGAGAAGTCTAGCGAGTTTACCTGAACAGATAGATAAGCTTTACAAGGATGGCAGTAGGAATTCAGAATGATTAAGTGATCTGGCAATCAATAAGGCATAAACAAGTTTTAGGTGGTGGTGGAAAAGAAAAAAAAAGTAGAAAAAGTGTGTTGGGTAGCTCCAAACAGCTAGCTCAGAGAGTGACGATGAAGGGAGGTAGCTTTCTCCTTCTACTCCCTCACCCAACCCAGAAAATGGGTGGCAAGGGGAATAAATATGGAAGTCAGGTATCACCCCTCAAGACCTTTCACTCACCAAGGCACTCAGATCAGAACAGCAATCAGCAAAGAGACTGCAGTTGGAGTATTATTCGGTGGGATGAAGGTGTAGAATTAAACGGTATTTATTAGAAAAAAGGAACATTAGTATGTCAACAATTTGAGTTAATGTAATCTTATTGCTATAGATTCTATAAGCTTTTACATTAGCATTTCACCTTTTTCTGCTAAATACTTTGCTTTTAATTGGTACAAAGAACTGTACATAAATTATGCACCGTCTTTTTAAGATTTGTTCTTTAAAGATTTTGTATAGAAATACTCCACAAACTCTAGGACTAGTAAAAATAATGCATAGCAGCTCCTACACTCCCAAAAATGCAAGCACACCACTCAAAGGCAAGTACATATTTTTATGCTCTGTGGTTGCTTTCTCGCCTTGGATAAATGAGCAGCAGCAACATCGAAGCAACCCGTTTCCCTTGCAACACACGCTGGAAACAAAACATCTCAAAATGTTTATGGTTTCAAGAGGTCTGCATACACAAAGTGCACTGTGAGAAGGTGGCAAAATGGAGGCGTAAGCATATCTTCTACAGCCTAGGGAAAAAGCCTAGCTTGTTCTCCACCCAGTTTTCCAGTATCCTTGTAGTCAACTACACAAAATTAAGAAAAAAAAACTGAACAATGACACCTGTCAATTTCTACATTAGATCAATAGTTACTGGCTAGTTTACATCTAAAACAAAACTTTTAGATTTTCTCCAACTACCTGGCACCAGTTAAGACTCCATCACCATCATCCCCACTCCAGTCTGCCATTCAGTGATGTGCAATCTTGCACTGAAGACTCCTCCCCTTCTGCAGTAGCAAGATGAGGTAGGTGGTGATTACAATTCAATTGTTTCTACAAATTATGTTATTTAAAAAAGAGGTAAATGAGAAGACCCAGATATAAAAAATAAACCTTTATTTTCCTCCTTCCCAACCGAAGGCATGGACTTGTTCACTGGGATACAGTTTCACTCGCAGCATACACCTCCTGGTACCTTGCTTAAGTATTCACTATTTGTGCACACAGCAAATGCCAGAGTAGGCAACTATGGATGACAACACAGGCAAATCCAATCCTGCCCTCAACCAGCACTCATTCATTTTCAGCAGGGGTTGCTGCATAGTAACGAGTGAGAAATGGGTTTATTTTCCTCTTCCTAGTCCAAAAATGCTGCAGCTACTGACAATACACCAACTGCTGCCTTTTCCGAGATCAACTGACCCAGCACAGACCATGGATCAACTGAAGTTAACTTGACTTATTTTTAAGTATGCAAGCAAGAGCTTTGTGCTGATAGTGGCACCAGTAGAGCAATTGCAGTATTGATATGTCAAAACTTATCAAATGGAAAAAAAATGTAAATATGTTGTAATTAGCATACAGCATCTACTGTGTAGCAATGAGCCTAATTTTTTTTATCCAAGGCCAGTCAAAAATGGGTTTTACACACTATACACAACATCTATAAAATGTAAAACAAAAACAAGAAATGCTGGATTCACTCAGCAGGTCTGGCAGCATCTGTGGAAAGAGAAGCAGAGTTAACGTTTCGGGTCAGTGACCCTTCTTCGGAAGTTCCGAAGAAGGGTCACTGACCCGAAACGTTAACTCTGCTTCTCTTTCCACAGATGCTGCCAGACCTGCTGAGTGAATCCAGCATTTCTTGTTTTTGTTTCAGATTTCCAGCATCCGCAGTATTTTGCTTTTATCTATAAAATGTAATTATACTTCACAATATGCAAAACTCCTAATCTAAAAATGGAGGGACAGTATAATGGAACTCAAAAAAAATCAACACATGGGCTCTGAACATAATTCTTGTACGTACAATACAGTTCTAACACATATTGGAAAAACTTGTCATCCTTGAAAAACTTGGATGCCCACCCAGGTTCCTGGCCATGGTGAAGCAGTTTCATGAAAATCAGTACGGACAATTCAAGCAAAACAGCAACCTCTCAAGTCCCTTCCGTATCTCCAATGGCATGAAAGAGAGGTGTGTGCTGGCCCCGACCCCCATTCACCATCTTTTTCAGCATGATGCTGCAGGACAAGACCTTAAGGAGGAATTTATGTACGCTTCCGGACTGAGGGAGGCCTTTTCAACCTCAGGCATTTTTAGGCTCACACAAAGACACAAGAAAAACTCATTCATGACCTTTTTTTCGCCGATGACTGTGCTCTCCTGGACCACAGTCAGTCAGACTTGCAACGTATAACAAATTTTTCGGAGGCAGCACAACTCTCCACACTAAAAATCAGAAAACTGAAGTCCTGCAACAGCCTGCACCCCAAGAAGAATATAGACCAAGCATCATCATCAAGGGAACCGAGCCGAATGCCGTCAAGCAAAGCCAACTGCGTTGGGCGGGTCACGTTGCCCGGATGGACGACAGTCGCCTGCCCAAGATCATGTTGTATGGAGAGCTGACCACAGGTAAAAAGAACAGAGGGGTCCCATGCAAATGTTTCAAGGACTCCCTGAAGAAGTCCCTCTCTGTGTGCCACATCAACCATCGTCAGTGGGAAGCGCAGGCCATAGATCGTGATGCCTGGAGATGCTACACCAGGAGGGCTACAGACACCTTTGAGACTGAGCGAAGAACCAGCATGAAAGAGAAAAAGGATGATAAGGATAGATCCAATTGTCCCCAGCGGCAACTACACCTTCACTTGTACCCGCTGTGGGAGAATCTGCCAGTCAAGGATAGACCTGACTAACCACCAGTGGGGATGCAACCGATGACTACAACCTTCCCAAAATCTTCGTCTGAGAAGAAATGCCAAGAACATATTGGAAAAACATTCATGGCTATGAAAGGTTTAATTTGGTTTTAAAAAGTCTACAGATCATTAGAGCTGGATTTTAAGTATTTCTTTTCCCTGTCGGAAAAAGATCTGAAGAAACTAGTCACCACTACAAGTGCACAGGTTCTTTTTAGTAAGTTTTTAGCCCATGATTGTTTTTGATGAAGAAGCCAAATCAGTAACATTAAGCAGCTGGTAAAACTTTAAAAAAAGAACAATTCTGTCATCACAACAAATGAGCGAGGCCTTATACAGTTCAGGTAAATTACAAGAATAACGCTATAAGACTTATATCAAGACTAATAGAACCAAATGTGGTTTCAATGGAGAAAAAAAAAGACATGATTCAGTTCAATAAAATGTGAAAGGCGTTGATAACGGATGAGTGTTCCCACAAAAATTCTACATCCTTGGCCCACATTATTAATCCCTCCACAGCTTCACTTCTTCCTGTCTCTTCAACCTCCTCCAGCCCAATTGACCAGCAGCAGGCTTCACTCTAGCTGCCTTTATTTCCCCCCACCCGCCAAATGCTCCATGAGTGGTACAGCCTTCAGCCATTTTGGCTCATATTCTGAAACTTACTCCCTTCACCCTCTCCCCCACATCTTGCTACAATCTTTCCACAGCTTCAGAAGCTTCCTTGAAACATTCTCTTCAACCATGCCTTTGGTCACATCACCTTAACCTTCTACTGTCGCACAGCCTCTGTGACACCCTGGGTCATTTTACATATTAAAGCTATATAAATGCAAGGTATTATTGCAGAAGTGTAGACGTAAGAAACCTGTTTAACTTAGACTAAGTACGGAATGAGGAGTGGCATGTACAACGTTAAGAAGAATCTAAATATAACTAGAGGGTAGAATTTGTTCCCACACAGTTGTGGATATATGGAACAGAATCCCACCAAAAAGCGATGCCTTATCCTCCCATACTCGGGTACAGCTCCCTGGATCCTAGTGTCAACCAACATCTCCCCCAAGTGGCTGTTCTTCACACAAAGGCTTGCAATTATACGGTGCCTTTCACAACCTAAGTGCTTTACAATGAAGTATGTTTATAAAGTGTAGTCACTATTGCAATGTAAGAAATGCAGCAGCAAATTTGTACACAGCAAGCTTCCACAAACAGCTAGGGAATTTTGGAAAATTAAAACTAATGCATCAACTATCTCACTAGCCACTTCTTTTAAAACCTTAGGGTGAAGTCCATCAGGACCCGGGGACCTGCCAGCCTGCAGCTCCAATTTGTTCAGTACCATTTCCCTGGTGATTGTAATTTTCTTTTGAGTTCCTCCCTCCCATTTCCTGACTTACAGCTAATACTGGGATGTTACTTATATCCTACAAGTGAGCAACCACTTTTACAGTTCAAATGTATAGATATACTGCGGGAGAGGCCTCTTTGCTGTTTTGATACATGGATAGAAGTTTGTAAATTAACATGAATGTACTTTTGCACTATCCAATTTCAATTACTTGCTCTGTGCAAAATTAATCATCTTGTGATTTATAGCATGAGCTTTGGTCTATATTGAATCTGTCTGACTGTATTCATTTTACCTATCTGGCAGTATGTGAACTATTCCAATAAGCTAGCATAGTGTTAGGAGGATTTGCTATTCAATCTCTGGATGTTATTGTTTATATACTGGGCAGATGAGAGCACATTTCACATTCCAGGAGCACTTAAGGGAGTAGTTGGTGTTAAATAAAAACAGAAAATCAGTTCTGATGAAAGGTCACAGACCTGAAACGTTAACAGTTTCTCTCTCCACAAATGCTGCCAGACCTGCTGAGTATTTCCAGTACTTTGTTTTTATTTCAGATTTCCAGCATCCACAGTATTTTGCTTTTATTTTAGCTGGTGTTAAATTTTGTTTGACAATGCTCCTGTGAAGTGCCTCAGAATTCCAAACCAGAGCAGTCTAGAGTATAAAATCCACAATCATAACAAGGGATCCTACTCCTTCAATAATCTGCAATAGGTTTTAGCACTACAATAAAATCAATATGGTTGGCTTTGAGTACATATAATATCAAGCTATCAAAATCCAACTCTGCAGGAACCCAGTGGTCACTTTGACTGCCAGAGCAATTCAGTGATTGATAGGAATTAGCATCAAACCTCCAGATCTAGATTTCTCAGATACAAACTTGCCTGGAATCAAGCTCATTAAAATCCTAGTAGGATACAACAGCAGTTATCTTTTTACCAAGTCTCATTTATCCAGTCAACTTTGACAATATCCGCAGCAAGGTGTTAAACTTCTACATCAACTCCACTGCTGGGTTGGTGGACAAAGGGAAAACCCAGTACAGCACCAAGCTGCACAGACCAGAAAAATCCTAGGTTTGATTTTCTTTTGCTGACCTTTTACTAGAATAACTGAGGCATAATTAGCTTTGGTGCCCCTAGACTAAAGAGAGGGTAAAAAAAACAGCTGGGGATCCTTTCCTTTTTGTTGGAAGACACACAGGTCGTTGTTGGGTGAGAACAGGTACCAACTTAACCTTAATGCTCTCGAGTCAAACCACCCGATATTCACGGTTCAAAATCTAAAGAAACAATCATTTGGACGAGTTACAGAGTATCGGCCAGCACGCATGGGCCCACACAAATCCATTTTAAAAGCAAAAGAAACAAAGTTAAACCGTACTTCAATTACGTTGTGTTTTCTCCCAAACAAGTACTTTTGTCCCCAATAGAAATGCTGTAGTGTAGGTCCCATTAATATATCAGAAACAATTCCATTTATGTTCCTTTTAAACTTCATATGCAATGTTTAAATATGAACCCAATGGACAACTGGTATACCATATGTTCATGCCTCCAAATGGCCACAGGTTGAGTTGTTAAAGGTTTGCACCCTGATTTCATATTTGACCCCAAAATGAGCTTCTGACCACATATCCGCACCATTACTAAGACCACCTATTTCCACTTCCATAACAGCTGCACCTGCCTCAGCTCATCTGCTGCTGAAACCCTCATTCATGCATTTGTTACCCCCAGACTTGACTATTCTACCACACTCCTGCCGATCTCCCACAATCTACCCTTCCACAAACCTGAGGTCATCCAAAACTCCGCTGCCTGTGCCCTAACTCGTACTAAGTCCATTCACCCATCACCCCTCTGCTCGCTGGCCTACACTGGCTCCCAGTTAAGCAATGACTTGATTTTAAAATTCTCATCCTTGTTTTCCTTCCATGGCCTCGCCAGCCTCCATCTCTAATCTCCTCCAGCCCCACAACTCTCCTGCATCTCTGCACTCCTCTAATTCTGGTCTCTTAAGCTTCTCTGATTTTAAATGCTTCACCATTGGTGGCCATTCCTTCAGCTGCCTGGGCCCCAAGCTCTGGAGCTCCTTCCCTAAACCTCTCAGCCTCTCTACCTCACTTTCCTCCTTTAAGACACTCCTGGCTCGGTGTCACATTTTGTTTCATAATGCCTTTGTGAAACGCCTTTGGACAGTTTATTATATTAAGGGCGCTATATGAATACAAGTTGTTAATCTCAAATGGGGGGGGGGGGGGGGGGAGGTGGAAGTTGAATGGGGGAGGTGGGTAACAAAGAGGGTGCGAAGGCATAGCAAAGGTTAGCCAATTCCCAACAGTGAGGGGAAAAAAATAAAAGCTGAGGGCAACTCACCCTGGGATGCTCTTGCACACCTCCTAGCAACTGGTTAGAGCAGCTTTGGCAGAGGCCTGGGAGCAGGTCGCCTGCCCGCCCTCTCGGCAGGGGGGTGGTGCAGGGAGACCTAAAGAGGGGGGAAGAAAAATAAATTTTTAAAATAAGGTGGTGGAGCAATTTAATCTCCAGTCCAAATCAAATCTCATCCCACTGCATAACAAGTCAAATTCTCCTTAGCCCCAATGAAATTTCAACTCCAATGTTAAAGTTACAATCTGAACAATCATGAAAAAGGTCCCCCCAACCTTCCATCTTTTCAGCAATTTTCTCACCTTGCTGAACAGCATTAATTATCTTATGGGGTACAATTCTACAGGTGCCAAACATGGTCTGGTATCTTAGCAAGCAGCCATTTTTCAGGTGAGAGCCAAGGCATTGGCAGGGTACTTGACCACGAGTTATAAGCCTGATCCCTTCCTCTCATTCACTTCAATTGTGCCACAGGTTAGTGATCACCAATGAGAAACCTGTTTGTAGCCAAGGATGCTTAGATTGAGATTAGTTGCAACCAAGTTCGGAATTAAATTAATATGAAACCTCCCTGGTCTGTATGGCTCTTCACTAACATTTAAACAACTGAGCCATTGGAGGATTAGACACAAACTTTTAACCAAAGCTATCCCACTAGACTAAAGTACTAAATACAAATTCCTTCCTTGTAACTTTGTTAGCTTTTACTTGGACATGTCTATTAATATATTCATACCCAAGAATAAATGTAATGGAATTTCCACAATATACTGATCCTAAAATAGCATTTTTAAATGCATGGACACAAATGTGAGCTAACATAGTATTAATTTCTAACAGGAAATGCCTGATTTACTTCAAAATATAGACACAAAAAAGGGAAAATCCTGCCACTAGCGGTTGGCTACAAAGTGTACTGGCTGCAACCCTAAGTAGGACATGTGTCTTCTTTGCAGCTTAGAGGGTACAAGGACAAGCATTTAGTGATAAAAAAGGGTAAGTTTTCACAAAATAAGGTTGGGAAACCAAAAGATTTCATACTCAAAAGGACTGAGCTTAGCCATTCTATCAAATAGCCTACACTTGTTGCGAAGACGCACAGATAAATAGCAGCTCTTTGGGCAATATGTGTCAGGAACCATGTACCAATATGCCAAAGGCTTAATGCCTTCTGGAGAGGACAGGGAAGGAGAATATCGGTGGGAAAAGGGATATATTTGATAACTGGTCAGAAAATAAGGCCTTCATTGCCTCCAATAGCAAATCTAACTTGCTTTACAATGCCACCAGGACAACATATAGCAATGCACTGCAAGTAGGTCACTGCACCATTATTTTCACTTTCTTGTAACTTTCAACATTAACAGTAGATTCAATTTAGCTACATGACATTAAACATTTTCAGTAACTTTTCAACCATTTATTCAGTAATAAAAATTTGCTGAACAAGATACTCAAAGAGTGAAAACGAATGGTGTTGAATGATATGAATCACATCATGCATGGCAAGGGTACTGATATTGGCCAGACATATTTGCCACAAACAGCTGGACAGAAGCAAGTCAGGTTTTAACAATTAAGCGTATGCCTACTACTATTTTAAATATCAGTTTCTGATATCAGGCACAGCCGGTTCAGTACTGCATTCCAAAACTGTTCTCTCACCTTCGTCAAACATTACAATACCCGATTTCCTCCCATGTAACGCTGCCTGCTTGCAGTCGCACTGTACGTGCTAGATTTAATTTGATCCGAAATGGGGAGGGGGGGGGGGTGTAGAATAGGCATCATTCAAACTGCGCTGCAATCCTGAGTATGCTCTCATCAGCAGATTCAGCCACTTGCAGCAGTCACCACCCCCGCCGCCCCCCCCCCCACCACGAAACTGATTATTTGACAATTGGTTGGGGGGGGGGGGGAGGGTGCAGGGAGGAGAAATTCAACTCAAATCTATATTTTCCTAAAATTTTGTAAGTCATAGATATATTCTTTTAGAAAATCTAAATATTGTTCACGTTCACAGAAAAGCCACCACGTTTTCTTCCAGTAGGATTATGGGTAAAGCCGCTTTGATCTTGATCTCGGTTAATGAAACTTTCGAGTCCATCATTACAAAGCTACTCGTGGTAGCAAGAGTGGGTCGACAATGATCATGTACACAAGTCCTGTCAAACTAAAAATAAATTTGATTTAATCGCCAGGAATAGATTTGCAGTTTCCCGACCGACGTCCTTCCTTGCCAGCAACTTTGCAGCAACGGTCGGCATCACTATAGTAAGACCAGTTCTTCCATTTAAAAATGAAATAATTATGGATAGATTTCACTCCAGGCTGCCAGTGCAAACAGACCACATCTTAGAGATTTGCTTAATCTGATGCCCATTCATGTAAATAAAATGGATGAATGACACTTACCAATATGGCAGCAGTATGAAAACATGGACTATATCCAGATTAAAAGAAATAACACTCAGAGGCACGTGGGCTACAAACTAATCCAATTATCATTTATATATTTCACCACACCGAAAGGCAGACAGTCCACTCGATGTCAAAACACATATCAAGAAACTGTTCAGTTCGTTTTAAAATGGATACATGCCAACTTGTTATAGTGCTGATTTTCCCAAACTATTACTATATCATTACTTCCTGATGTTTACGTAGCAAACGATAGGTGATTGGAAAAATTAAGGTTGTCGCCACTTGACTGTCACCTTGCAGTTTTCCTTCAAAAGAACCTTCAGTCAGATTTTAAATACAGATCCCGTGCACAAACCTGTCTCCTGGCTGCTGACATTCATGTTGTTGACAGTGACCATGTTTTTCTTCTTGGTCCAGGGGTTGATTTTAGGAGGTGGCGCTTCGGTGAATTTTTTCTGCGATTTCTCCGCCGACTCCATCTGGGTTTGGTCGTTTTCCTTATTCTCGGCGTCGGTCGCCACCTCCAGGGGACCACGCCGCTGTTCGGACTGATTGCGGTCTCCGGGCTGCGCCTCTAACCTCGCCGATAGGCCGCAGTCCGTGTCCTCGTCTGCTCTCGAAGCCGACAACGATATGGAGTGGTCACGGGTCACCGGCTCTTCTTGAGAGCTGCCGCTGCTGCTACCCGACGGCTGAAGAGACATGTCGTGATCCGTGGACTGAAGCATGGGGGACTCAACCTCGGTGGCCATCATATGCTGAACGGCTGGGCCGGTCTCGAATTCACGCTCCCCTTTTCCGCTCTCTAATAATTTGCTTTAAAATAATCACGATTTACTGTCAAATTAAAATATAAAATGGACAATTAAAAAGTATTCCTCATTTCTTTAAAATCCCACGGGAACTGGGATTAAAAGACCGTGGACCTTTTGCCCGACACCCGAACAAGGGCAAAGTTAGGGCGATTTAAAAATGGAGGGGGTGAAAGAGAAAGAAACAGATGAGAGAAGGGAACAAAAGTCAGTCACGCACAGTCATTCCGGTGTATAAGCAAACAGCTGCTCCAATGTTACTTTAAGCCAAGTATGTGGGGCGGGTGCAGAATATATATTTCAAGGTAATAAAATATATTAGTTCTTTCGGTCTAAACGGTGTAAAGACCACGTGTCCTATTGCTCACCTCCCCTCAGGAGGAATGGGTGGCTGTTGGAGGGTAGGGGAGGAGGAAATATGAGCGTTTGATCAGCCGGTTAAAGCGCTCTCGCCGACCACGTGCGAACAGCGCTGTGCTTCACACTGACGTGGCCGCCGCCCGCTCACCCACCCCGGGCTTCGGGAGCGCTCCGCTGGCCCAGGCCGCCGCGCGTTTCACACCATTGTTACGGCACACAGCTGTTACTGTGGAAACAGGCCTTGTTTATTGTTTGTTTTCCCTTCCCTAGATCCCGTGGAAATTTTTTTTTTAAAAAGACTGAAAACATGCGAGAGAATTTAAACCTGAGGATTCTATAACGGTCAGTTCATAAACGCGGGGTCAGTGCAATGCCACGCACCGGCCCATCAATATGGAGCGCAACGTCCGCCTCCTACTTCTCTTACCTTCGCTCGGGACCTAAAAATACACGGTCTCCCAAGTCGCTTAAAAATCCCAAGAGGGAAAATGTGTTTGCTATTTTAGGTCGAATGTCTCAGCGGAATTTCTTTTCGGGGGGTAAAAAAACGAAAAAGCGTTTCCCTCTTACAGGAAAATTCCAACTCGTGGAGCAGAAGAAACAACAAGTAAATTAAAAGCAGGAACCAGGAGAACACGAGCCAGAGCAATATGGTGGACTAAAGGACAAGTCGCTCCCCTTCGAACTCGAGCGCACCAGCACTGCAACAAACGTGGTTCCAACGCCAGCCTCCACTCGCTCGCCTCTCTGCTCACCCTCTCCCTCCGAGACCGCCCAAGATCAGCCTCTTCTTATACAATGAGTACTCTAATTCTTACTGTACTCGCCAGATCTCTACCCGCTTCCATTTGCTTAAGTTGACACTTGCTTTCCCCCCACCATATTAACCGACAGTTTGGAAATAGCACTGCGCCTGCGTATTAGTTACTGCGTGTGTTTTTTTTTCCTCCTTTCCCCGTCCCAGGGATTTGGAGGTGGGAGGAGCTGATGGAAAGGGGCGGGATAACGCATGCGTGTTTACCCTTCCCGCAATCAGCCGGCTGACAATACACGCCGCCGGAAGTACGTGTCCATCTTGCTGTGATTGACGTAAGAGGAAGCCGCATGCGCAGTCTGTTCTGAAGTGCCTTCGCAAATACTTATGTCTCTTATTTAATGAATCCAAAGTAACAAGGCCGAGCTCAATCGTACCTTTTAAAAATGTAACTTGAATTTTCCCTACATTCCTGCCAATCGGCTTCATACAATTCGTCACACGACTTTGATAGGCGTGCTCATATCCTCCACTGCAAAATCGAGACCATTAAAGGAACCAAAATCTGGAGCAGTATGTTTCTGCTGAATGTTCATTTCGTAGACAATTTCTCAACAGTTGTACCACTGGTCATTTTACGTGGTCAGTAATTTGTTTTTCATCGAACAGAATTGTAGACACGCCCACCACATAAATCAAGTGAAAAACTCTTAAAAATCGAGATTTGGTTCAAAAAAAAATTTCCAAATATAAACCAATATAGATTGACAGATGGTCCACAAACCTTATTAGTGGCATATTTAATCTCCAACAGGTCAGAGCTCTATACAGAAACTGTATTAATGCGTCTGAAAATGCTTTACAATTTTTAAAAACTACTTATCAGTTATGATCAATCATGAAATAGAAAGTGCTGAAAATACTCAGCAGGTCTGGAAGCATCTGTGGAGAGAACCAGAGTGAAACTGTGTACAGTATTGGTCTCCTTATTTAAGGAAGGACGTAAATGCGTTGGAAGCAGTTCAGAGAAGGTTTGCTAGACTAATAGAGGGGTTCTGATGAAAGGTCACAGACCTGAAACGTTAACTTTGCTTCTCTCTCCACAGATGCTGCCAGACCTGCTGAGTATTTCCAGCACTTTTGTTTGCTAGACTTAATACCTGGAATGGGTGAGTTGTCTTTCAAGGAAAGGTTGGACAGGTTAGGCTTGTATCCTCTGGAGTTTAGAAGAGTAAGAGGTGACTTGATTGAAGCTTATAAGATTCTGAGGGGTGGTTGTGGAAAGGATGTTTCCTGTTGTGGGAGAATCAAGAACTAGGGGTCAAGGAGTCACCCATTTAAGACAGAAATGAGAATTCTTTTCTCTCAGAGGGTTATGAATCTTTGGAACTCTCTTCCTCAAGAGGCAGTGAAAGCAGAGTCTTTGAATATTTTTAAGACAGAGGTAGATAGATTCTTGATAAGCAAGGGGGTGAAAGGCTATTGGGGGTAGGTGGGAATGTGGAGTTGAGGTTACAATCAGATCAGCCATGATCTTATTGAATGACAGCAGGCTTGAGAGGCCAAGTGTAGTTAACGTTGCAGGTCAATGACCTTTCATCTGAACAGTTAAGTGCCACCCAATAGACTTGTGCGCAAAGTTATAGCTCATGGATTAAAACGGACAATAGCAACATGCATGTGCAATTGGCTGAGTGACAGGAAACAGTAGTGCTTAATGGATATTTTTCGAACTGGAGGAAGGTTTGTAGTGGAGTTCCCCAAGGGTCAGTGTTAGGATCCTTGCTGTTAGTGATATAAATTAGTGAGTTAGACCTTGATGTACAGGGCACAATTTCAAAATTTGAGGATAATACAAAACTTGGAAACATTGTGAACTGTGGGGAGGATGGTGTAGAACTTCAAAAGGAAATTGATTGGTGGAATGGGCAGACAAGTGGCAGATGTAATGCAGAGAAATGTGAAGTGATTCATTTTGGGAGGAAGAACACGGAGAGACAATATGAAATAAGGAGTGAAATTCTAAAGGGGCTGCAGGAGCAGAAGGACCTGGGTGTATATATGCATAAATCATTGAAGGCGGCAGGATGGGTTGAGAGAGCAGTTAATAGAGCATACAGCATCCTATGCTTCATTAATAGGGGCATAGAGTACACTAGAAATAGGAGGAGAAGTAGGCCAATAGGCCCCTCAAGCCTGCTCCGCCGTTCAACTAGATCATGGCTGATCTTCTACCTCAATGCCATTTTCCCGCACTATCCCCATATCCCTTGATGCCTTCAATATCTAGAAATCTATCAATCACTGTCTTGAACATACTCAATGACTGAGCCTCCACAGCCCTCTGGGGTAGAGATTTCCAAAGATTCACCACCCTCTGAGTGAAGAAATTCCTCCTCATCTCAGTCCTAAATGGCCTACCCCTTATTCTGAGACTGTCTCCTGGTTCTAGAACCCCACCCAGGGGAAACATCCTTCTTGCATCTACCCTGTCGAGCCCTGTAAGAATTTTGTATGTTCCAATGAGATCACCTCTCATTGTTCTAAACTCTAGAGAATACAGGCCCAGCCTTCTCAATCTCTCCTCATAGGACAATCCTGCCATCCCAGGAATTAGTCTGGTGAACCTTTGCTGCACTCCCTCTTTAGCAAGTATACCCTTCCTTAGGTAAGGAGACCAAAACTGTACACAATACTCCAGGTGTGGTCTCACCAAGGCTCTATACAATTGCAGCTAGATATTTCTACTCCTGTACTTAAATCCTCTTGCAATAAAGGTCAACACACCATTTGTCTTCACAATTGCTTGCTGCTCCTGCATGTTAGCTTACAGTGACTTGAACAAAGACACCCAGGTCCCTTCCTGCACTTCCTAATCTCTCACCATTTAAGAAATACTCTGCATTTCCGATTTTCCTACCAAAGTGGATAACTTCACATTTTTCCACATTATTTTCCATCTGCCATGCTCTTGCCCACTCGCTTAACCTATCTAAATCCCCTTGGAAACCTCTTTGCATCCTCCTCATAACTCCCATTCCCACCTAGTTTTGTGTTATCAACAAACTTGGAAATAATACATTTAGTCTCCACATCCAAATCATTGATATATATTGTGAATAGCTGGGGCCCAAAGCAAGTTATGTTAAACTTGTATAGAACACTGTTTCGGCCTCAACTGGAGTATTGCTTCCAGTTCTGGGCGCCACACTTTAGGAAAGGTGTGTAGGCATTGGAGAGAGTGCAGAAAAGGTTCACGAGAATGGTTCCAGGGATGAGTTACGTGGATAGAATGGAGAAGTTGGGATTGTTTTTGGAGAAGAGAAGGTTGGGAGGAGATTTGATAGGGGAATTCAAAATCATGAGTGTCTGGACAAGGTAGATCGTGAAAATCTGTTCCTATTGGTGGAAGGATCGAGAACAAGAGGGCACAGATTTAAGTTAATTGGCAAAAGAAGCAATAGCAACATGAAGAAAAACTTTTTCACATAGTGAATGGTTCGGATCTGGAATGCACTGCCTGAGAGCGTGGTGGAGGCAGGTTCAATCGAGGCATTCAAGAGGGAATTGGATTGTTATCTGAAAATGAAGACCGCCTGGCTATGGGGAGAAGGCTGGGGAGTGGCACAGATAAGATGGGCCGAATGGCCTCCTTCTGTGCTGTAACACTTCTGTGATTCAGAGCCACCTGAATCCCCTGAGCCGTAGCCTGGGGAGCTTGCAAGGAGGGACGGCTGACACTGGAGATTCATGGCGAGAAGGCTATCGGGGACGAGTGATGAGAGGTTAGGCACGGCCCGGGCCCCAAATATGTTTCCTAGCTGGTGCCAATGACAAAAGGAGAGTTCATTACTTTAGAGCCAAAACAAACTCATAAGGCCACTGCTGGTGCTCAGAGCTACCCGGTTCCATCTTTCTCCCTCTCTCTCGTATTATTCCCACTCCCATCAACAACTCCACTCTCACTGCTCCATGGCACAGCTTGATGACCTCAGTAAAGGAACAGCAATTTAACCACCATCATTGGGCCACACTTGATGATTGACATGATGAAACCTTCTGCTCGTCTCCTATTGGTCAGTGCTTGGACTGCCCACCTTAATAATTGGTGCAATCCACAGCCAACCCTTTATCACTGGTCATTTTGAATGCCTGCCAGAAATCGTGAGATTTCAGAGGACTATCACAAGATCATGAATGAGGCTTAATTTTACTTAGAAATCACATCTCTCACAATAAATTCACAACAGTTGGCATGTCTGGAATTTTACAATACAGTTGGTTGCAGTCAATCATGCTTGTACCACCTACAGGACAGAGCTAGGCTTGGAATTTCCTATATATTTGTACCCAGAGATTAGGGGACAAACCTCCGTCCTAAAAGATTACAGAATTTTAGGTGTGAGTGAAGGAATTTGGCACAGTGAGGAAAGAGCTGGGCTTTACAAAACATGGAGCGGTCCGAATGAGGGAGCAGGAGAGTGTGAGACCTGACAGCCAAAGTCTAGAGGCATTAATCAGGTAAGGAGGGAGACATTTTTATTGCAGAGATTCGCAGGCTGTGGCGACAGCAGCAACTGAACACAGCAATCGAGGAGTTAAAACAGGGGAGACAGCTCCAACTAAATCTCCGACAACAAAAGCAATACCTACAAAACAGCTGTAGTGATGTCCTAACCAGGGAAGGAACAAATTTGTGAGTAGCTGGCAAGTGTTTCTAGTTAATAGTATAGAAAGTAAGGCATGACAGGGAAGCTCAGCTCTGTGGAATGCACATCCTGTGCCATGTGGGAAATCCTGGACACTTCTTGTGGCCTGGACTACCACATGTACAGGAAGTGTTATCAGCTAGAACAGCTCAAGCTCTGGGTTTTGGAGCTTGAGCAGCAACTGGATTCACTACAGGCATCTGCGAGGCTGTAAGCTTTGTGAATAGCACTTTTCTGGAGATGGTCAACCCACAACTTAAAAATGTGCAGGTAAAGAGGGAATAAGTAACCATCAGAAGGACAAGGAGGACCAGGCAGGCGGGGCAGGGATCCAACCGGTATTTAGTTCTGAATACTGGTGAGAGTGATGGTTCCTCTGGGGAATGCAGGCAGAGCCAAATGCATAGCACCATGAGTGGCTCAGATGCACAGTAGAGGAGGAAAAGGAGTGGAAAAGCAATGGTGGTAGGAGATTCGATAGTGAGGGCGACAGGCAGGCACCTCCGCGGTCGCAGACGTGACTCCAGGATGGTATATTGCCTCCATGGTGCCATGGTCAAGGACGTCACTGAGAGGGTACAGGACATTCTGAGAGGGAGGGTGAACAGCCAGAAGTCATAGTCCATATTAGCACCAATCACATATGCAGAAAGAGAGATGAGGTCCTGAAGGCAGAGTTTAGGGAGGTAGTAGAGAGATTGAAAAGCAGGACCTCAAAGGTAGTAATCTGTTTAGTAATCTGGATTACTAAATTCTAGTGAGCGCAGAAATAGGAAGATCGAGCTGATAGTCTCGTAGCTGGAGAAATGGTGCAGGAGGGACGGCTTTAGATTCCTGAGGCATTGGGAGTGCTTCTGGGGGTGGTGGGACCTCTACAAATCAGACGGATTGCAGCTCAACAGGAGTGGGACCAGTATCCTTGAGGGGGTTTGCCTATGCTGTTGGGTAGGGTTTAAACTAGCTTGTCAGGGGGATGGGAACCTGAGAGTAGATTCAGAAGGGAGAGAAGAAAAGTTGGAAATGGAAGGCAGAAAATTAATAAGCAGGTTTGGAAGGCAGAAGAAATAAAGGCTAGAAAATAGACAACAAGGGAGTAATGGTAAATGGTACATACTTCAATGCAAGAATTCTAGGGAATAAGGCAGATCAGCTGAGAGCACAGATTAATAAGTGAGAGTATGGGATATTATAGCTATTACTGAGACATAGCTGAAAGAAGGGCAGGAATGGCAGCTTAACATTCCTGGTTACAGGTTTTGTAGATGAGAGGAGGGTGGGATAAAAAAGGAGGTGGTGGGTCACAATTATTGATTAAAGAAACAATTATAGTTGTGAGGAGGGTTGATATGGTAGAAGGATCATCAAGTGAGGCCATATGGGTTGAACTGAAGAATTAAAAAAGGAGAAATCTTACTACTAGGAGTATACTATAGACCCCCAAAGATAGGGAGATAGAAGAGCAAATATGTAGGCAAACTCTGAAAAGTAGAAAAATAACAGGTCAGCAATAGTGGGCGATTTCAACTATCCTTATATGAACTGGGATAGAAATAGCGTCAAAGGCACCGAGGGAGCAGAATTCTTAAAATTGTTACGACCAAGGCGGGAGGAGTGCACTGTCTTTCCCTAGTTCCACTTCTCCAAAGTCACAACATATATTTAAATGTTTACCCAGTTACTGATGTTGTCAATTATATACTCTTATCTATTTTAGTTTCAGAATAAAATCTACCAACTGCGTTTCTTTAATAAACAACAAAAGTATTAATTTATTATGAAACAAGACTTAGTCAATCAAGAAGCAAAGCTTTAACAAACAGTTTGAAATGTGACAGTAAATACATACATATATATTCCCTTCTAAATACCCAACACACGCACACACTAGTTAAAGGAAAAATAAAGATGCTTTGGCCAAAGTACTTGTTAATTTTTGAAGAAAACAGAAATCTTCCAGATCGCATACAGTTTAGCATCTGAGTACATGCAGATGGGCCACTGGGATCTTTTCAGAAGCAGTTCATTCAGGAGATGTCGAGAGGAAATCTTCCAAAAGCTTCTCAGGAGAAATGCGGCATCAGGCGTTACAGCTATCACACATTGGATTTTTTTCAGGGTTTCTCAGAGTTGGAGAGGTGGAGAAAAGATGAGCTGGGTGTTTCTTTCAGCAGGCTACAAATCCACCTGACTCAACAGTATTCAAAAATGGAATCCACTCTTGAGCATCATAAATCCTGACATGTCACTTCTCTTGTAAACAACTCCCATAGTCAGAAGGCACCTGTTGGTTACTTAGCTGAAGATATGTGACATCCAGTAAATGTTTTTAAACAGAGTCCTTCCAGTGACCCTTTAAAAAAAGTCCAGCATCTATGGAATCACTTTGATCTTCCAATGAATCCATCTCCACAATTAGAAAACACAAGCGCTCAAAAAATATAAAAAAATGGAAGCACTTTTGTAACAAAATGTATTCAAGAGAACCTTTTTAGCCAGTAAGTAGCAAGCCCAACAAGAGTAGGGGCGGTTCTGGACATAGTTTTAGTGAATGAAGGTGGGCAGGTGGAAGGGGTATCAGTTGAGGACCACTTGGTGGAAGTGATCATAATTTAGTTAGGTTTAGGGTAGTTATAGAAAAGGACAAAGATAGACCAGAAATAAAAGTTCTCAACTGGAGAAAAACTAATTTTCCTAAGCTGAGATGTGAGTTACCTCAAGTGGACTGGAAACAGCTAAAATTGAAGGTAAATCAGTGGCAGATCAGCGAGAGGCATTCAAGAAAGAGATAGTGAGGGTTCAGAGCAAGCAAAGAGGGCATGAAAAAATATTGGCAAGTAAATTCAAGGAAAACGCAAAGATTTTTTATAAATACATAAAGAGCAAGAGGATAGCGAAGAAAAGAGTAGGGCATATTAGGGACCATAAGGACAACTTGTGTGTGGAGGCGGGGGATATTAGTATGGTTCTTAATGAATATTTTGTGTCTGTTTTCACAGAAGAGAGGGACAATACAGATATTGCAATTAGGGAGGAGAAATGTGAAATATTAGATGAAATTGACATAGTGAGTAAGTATTAAGGGGTTTAACAGCTTTGATTTTAGATTAGATTAGATTAGAGATACAGCACTGAAACAGGCCCTTCGGCCCACCGAGTCTGTGCCGACCATCAACCACCCATTTATACTAATCCTACACTAATCCCATATTCCTACCAAACATCCCCACCTGTCCCTATATTTCCCTACCACCTACCTATACTAGTGACAATTTATAATGGTCAATTTACCTACCAACCTGCAAGTCTTTTGGCTTGTGGGAGGAAACCGGAGCACCCGGAGAAAACCCATGCAGACACAGGGAGAACTTGCAAACTCCACACAGGCAGTACCCAGAATCGAACCCGGGTCCCTGGAGCTGTGAGGCTGCAGTGCTAACCACTGTGCCGCCCCTTTGAAAGTGGATAAATCCCCAGGCCCGGACAAAATGTATATTTCCCTGTTAAGGGAAGCAAGAGAAGAAATAGCCGAGGCTCTGACCATCATTTTTCAATCTTCTCTGACTACAGGCGTGCTGTCAGGGGATTGGAGGACAGCTAACATTGTACCATTGTTCATAAAGGGAGAAAGGGATAGATCAAGTAATTACAGGCCAGTCAGCCTAACCTTGGTAGGGGGAAAACTATTGGAAAAAATTCTGAGGGATAGCATAAATCTTCATTTAGAAAGACACAGATTAATCAGAGACGGTCAGCACAGCTTTGTTAAGGGAAGATCGTGTCTGACTAACATAATTGAACTATTTGAGCAAGTAGCAAGGAGGGTCAATGAGGATAATGCATTTGATGTCGTCCAGATCGATTTTAGCAAGGCTTTTGATAAGGTCCCACATGGCAGATTGGTCATGAAAGTAATGGGATTCAATGCAAAATGGCAAGTTGGAGCCAAATTGGCTCAGAGGCAGGAAGCAAATGGCAATTGTGGATGGGTGTTTTTGTGACTGGAAGGCTGTTTCCAGTGGGGTTGCGGTGGGCTCAGTACTAGGTCCCTTGCTTTTTGTGGTATATATCAACAATTTGGTCTTGAATGTAGGGGTTTTGATTAAGAAGTTTGCGGACAATACAAAAATTGGCCGTGTGGTTGATAATGAAAAAGAAAGCTGTGGACTGCAGGAAGATGTTAATGGACTAGTCAGGTGAGCAAACGGAATTCAATCCAGAGGAGTGTGAGGTAATGTATTTGGGGAAGGCTAACAAGGCAAGGGAATACACAATAAATGGATACTAAGAAGTGTAGAGGAACAGATGGACTCTGGAGCGCATGTCCACAGATCCATGAAGATTGCTGCATAGGTAGATAAGTTGATCAAGTTGGCATACAGGATACTTGTCTTTATTAGCCAAGGCATAGAATATAAGAGCTGGGAGGTTATGCTGGAACTGTATAAAACACTAGTTAGGCCACAGTTGAAATACTGCATGTAGTTCTGGTCACTGCACAATAGGAAAGGTGTGATAACATTAGAGAGGGTACAGAGGAGCTTTACCGAGGATGTTGCCTGGAATTTTTTATTCGTTTGGGGCAAGTGGGCATCGCTGGCTAGGCGATAATTTATTGACCATTCCTAATTTTCCTTGAGAAGGTGTTGGTGAGCTGTCTTCTTGAACTGCTGCAGTCCTTGGGGTGTATGTACACCAACAGTGCTGTTAGGGAGTTCCAGAATTTTGACCCAGCGACAGTGAAGGAATGGTGATATAGTTCCAAGTCAGGATGGTGTGTGGTTTGGAGGAGAATTTGCAGGTGGTGGTGTTCCCATGCATCTGTAGCCCTTGTCCTTCTAGGTGGTTGAAGTTGGGGGTTTGGAAGGTGCTGTTGAAGGAGCCTTGGTGAGTTGCAGCAGTGCATGTTGTAGATAGTACACACTGCTGCAACTGTGCATCTGTGGTGGAGGCAGTGAATGTTGAAGGTGGTGGATAGGGTGCTGATCAAGCGAGCTGCTTTGTCCTGCATGGTGCTGAGCTTCTTGAGTGTTGTTGGAGCGGCACCCATCCAGGCAAGTGGAGAGTATTCCATCACGTTCCCGACTTGTGCCTTGTAGATGGTGGACAGGCATTGGGAAGACAGGCATTGAGTTACTTGCTGCAGAAGTCCCAGCCTCTGACCTGCCTTTGTAGCCACAGTATTGATGTGGCTGGTCCGGTTCAGTTTCTGGTCAATGGTGACCGCCAGCATGTTGATAGTGGGGGATTCAGCAATGGTAATGCCATTGAATATCATGGGAGATGGTTAGATTCTGTCTTGTTTGAGATGGTCATTGCCTGTGGCGCAAATGTTACCTGCCACTTAATAGTCCAAGCCTGGATGTTGTCCAGGTCTCGCTGCATATGGACATGGGCTGCTTCAGCATCTGGAGTCACAAATGGTGCTGAACATTGTGCAATCATCAGCAAACATCCCCACTTCTGACCTTATGATGAAAGGAAGGTCATTGATGAAACAGCTGAAGGTGGTTGGGCCTAGGACACTACCCTCAGGAACTCCTGCAATGATGTCCTGGAGCGGAGATGATTGACCTCCAACAACCACAACCAACTTCCTTTGTGCTAGGCAGAGAATTTTCCCTCGATTCCCATTGACTCCAGGTTTGCGAGGGCTCCTTGATGCCATACTCGGTCACATGCTGCCTTGATCTCAAGGGCAGTCACTCTCACCTCACCACTGGAGTTCAGCTCTTTTGTCCATGTTTGGACCAAAGCTGCAATGAGATCAGGAGCTGAGTAGCCCTGGCGGAACTCAATCTGAGCGTCAGTGAGCAGGTTATTGCTGTGCAAGTGGCACTGTTGATGATCATCAGCAAAGTGATGAAAGGTGTCGGGAGTAGACTGACAGGTCGGTAATTGGACTGAGCGTGAATATAAAAATATCATGGAAGAAGCATCACAAATTGTGTTTAGCCATTGATCTTTTATGAAACAGAGAGAGGAGTGGGGACAAACAATTGATCACTTTGTAGAAACATTGATGCCATCTAAATTCCATTTCAGTGATACTGAATGGAATACATTACCCATAACTCTCAGTCCCCATTCATGTAATTGTAACAGAACTCAATGTCCTCATATCAGGAGTACTATGCAGAATGTCTGGTGTCAGTCTGCTTCTAACCAGCAGCTTTTAAAATATGTAACATGTTAAACTCTCAAACCAACAGTTGTAAACATACAAATATTTCCTGTAATGGCATTTAGGATTAAGAACAATTTCTGATTACATCTCTGCTTTAATGAACAGTTCAATCTTATCTAGGACAATTCCACTTTGAAAGGAAGGAATCAAGTTTTTGGTTTGAATATTCAGCTTTGAAGATCAGAATCGGTTTTGGGGGCGGGGGGTGGGTGGTGGTGGGTGGGGGACTTGAAAATATTGTAAAACAACCAACAGAGCAGTTGTGTTGAAGCTTTTTAGCTCTATTTGTGTATCATAACTAATATTGTCATAATAAAATTCCAGGAGGATTACCATCATTTGGGAGGATTTTTCTGCTGCAATATGCACAAGTAAAAGTCTTTTTAAAAAGTCAGGTTAGGGAGTATAGAATTCCCACGAGGTACAGCAGTCTATAAAGATTTAGAGATACATATGGAGGGACATGGGAGGCAAGCAATAATCTCTTTCTGCTCTGGGCATTGGAAAGTACCCTTTCCACCTTTGCTCTATGAATACCATCTATGTAACTCCATAATCTCTATGAATTTGTGTGGCAATAAATTACAACATTTATCACTCTTATTACCTCAAAACAAAAGAAGCAGGCCATCTTTCATGAGTTTTATTAACAAAAATTATAAATATTTAAACTTAATTATAAAATTCACAGAAGGCATTGAGCTACTTCATCAATTTTCAGTTACAGGTTCTCCATGCAAACTTCACTAAACTCAAACCAAAGATCATGGTTTACACACAGGCAAAGATTAAGATCATAAGATTACCGTGTGATCTCAATTCCAGTATAGATTCAGGAAATTAACAAATTAATTTAAAATGTTACCCTGTTATATCAGGATCATGGTTTCTAAATTTTGTAGGCACTATACAGCATAAAGTAGCACCAGATTTCTCCCTTTAATACGATATTGTGCAGATTCCCATTACATTTGTTGAAAGTCAGTTTTATTTTGTAGTACATAAATTTAGTTTATTATCTTGTACTTATTCTTGTAAAAATGCAATTTGTATCTATTTTCCCTGCAGTTCATATTTAAGTCCAAGAATAAAATTAAGCACGCTCCAACATACACAAATAGTTTACCAGTGAAAATGTAAAAACTATTCAATCGAGTTGGCTATTAATGTTACTAAGAGCATCTTGGTTGCACTATTTATGACAATATAATAGTGTTAGTTTCAACAAAGTTTGAATGTCAGACCAATAACTTGGACTAGGTTAGTGTACAGTGCATTTTTGTTACTGTAATACTAAGTGGCTTCCAAGAAGTACAGGATGATTAAGTTCCCATTCTTGGTACAAAGTTGCTTGCAGCAGTAATTTGGACCAGCCGTAGTGCTGTCAGCCGTAAAAGGAAATCACATCACAAGAGGACTACAATCAGCATGACATCCAATGCTCAATCCTAGATGGTGTACTTCTGAAGGAAGCGGTCAAATGCATCATAAATGGCTTGCCTGTAAGGAAAAAAAAGTTGTGAATTTTGAAGAAATGTGCAATAAGTAGAATGTGATTATTTAGTACTGTCAACAGTAAATTCCATTTAATCATATCAGTTTATCCCTATTGTAGTTAACCTATGAGGGAGCAAGGGAACAAATATAACAAAAAAAACCAAAAAGAGGAAGGACACACTTGAACTCTAAACTTATCCTGAATTCTCACACCCAAGCCTGAATTTTCACACTCTGAAGCTTTGTCATTACAACCTTTATCATCTCTTTCACATCATCCCCTCATGTAGAATAGAAACACACATGATTATGCTTGCCAGCACTGCATTTTCTTTACGACATGTCATATCCAACCCAAAAGGGTCTGTCTGCACTTTCCCCCACTTAGCTCAAACCCTTTTTCAAGGCATCTGTCTGCATACCCTATCATACCTAACCATTTCAGTGTCAAGATTGCAAATCACACTTTCAAAGCAATATAAACAGTAGTACTGGGAGCCAGGGCTGTTCCAACCTATGCAGTATATGAAATTGTCACGAAAGCTCCATCTCCTACTTATATATGGAAAAGGAACCATTTTATATCAAGTATACAACACAGAAACAGGTCATTTGGCCCAAATGATCTATGCTGGTGTTTATGCTCCACATATGCCTCCTTCCTTCCATCTGTCCTCATCTAATCCATTCACTATAACCTGCTATTTCTTTCTTGTTCATGCATTTATCCAACTTCACCTTTAATGCATCTATGCCATTTTCCTCAACGACTTCTTGTGATAATGCATTCCACAATCTTACCGCTCTCAGTAAAAGAGATTTATCTTAAATTCCCTATTGTATTTATGAGTGACTATCCTATATTTATGACCTCTAGTTTTGCTCTCCCCAGAAGTGGAAACATCTTCTCTACATTATTAAATCCTTTCATTGTCTTAAATACCTCTATCAGGTCACCTTGAGTTTTGTCTATTCTAGAGAAAAAGAGCCGCACCCCATTCAGCCTTTCCTGATAAGGATATCCTCAAGTTCTGATATAATATTTCTGAATCTTTTTTGCACCTTCTTCAATGCATCTATATACTTTTTAATATATGGAAACCAGACTGTGCACAGCATTCCAAGTGTGGCCTAAACCAAGGTTCTATAGAAGTGTAACAGAACCTCTCTGCTTTACAGTTCTATCCTGCCAATGAAACCCGTGCTTTGTATGCTTTGATTTAAAAAAAACAGCCTTCTTAAGCTCCATTACTACTTTTAGCAATTTGTGTATCTATGCACTGCTTCAGGATAGTTGAACAAACTGGGAGATATGTGGGCACATGGAACCATATGGAGTATGTTTATCTGAATATGGTGTGAGTATCCAACTTTGCCATTATCTTGATGCCCTGTAACCAATTCTGTACACCTCCCGGATCTTCATACCTCCATTAGTGCGTCCTCCAATACTCAACCCTCAAATAGCTTCTGGACCTCATTCACTACACCTGTTTAGGAATTTGGACAACAGTTCGTCAAGGCTGCATACTGACTCCAAGCTATGTCAGCATTATCCCTCTGATATTAACTTTGGACACCCTTCTATTCATTTCCCATTTTTTATCAGATTTTTATTTATGCTAATAATTGCTATATAACCAGGGCCACGTAACTAGAGATTTCCCTGCGTCCATTCACAAGTGCACGTTTGTTCGACATCCAGTACTGGATGAGCAGAAATTTCCTCAAATTAAATATTGGGAAGGCAGAACCATTGTCTTTCATCCCTAGTACAAACTCTGTTACCTAACCATCGACTCCAACCCTGGCAACTGTCTGATGCTGAGCCAGACTGTTTGCAAACTTGATGTCATATTTGACCCAAAGATGAGCTTCTGACGACATATCTATGCCATCACTATGATTGCCTATTTCAACCTTCATAACACCACCTGACTCTGCCCCTGTTTCAGCTCACCTGCTGCTGAAACCCTCATCAATGTCTTTGTTACCTTTAGACTTGGCTATTCCAAAGCACTCCTGGCAGGTTTCCCACCTTCTACCCTCTGTAAATGTGAGGTCATCCAAATCTTTGCTGCCCATGTCTTTACTCGCACCAAGTCCTGTTCACCATCATCCTTGTGCTTGCTAACCTACATGGGCTCCTGGTTATGCAAAGCCTCGATTTTAAAATTCTCATTCTTGTTTTTAAATCCCTCCATGACCTCCCCCTTCCCTATCGCTGTAATCTCCTCCAGTCCCACAATCCTCTGAGATATCTGCACTCATCTAATTCTGGCCTCGAGTATCCCTGATTTTAATCATTTCACCATTGGTAGCCTCCTGCTCAGTGGAAACGGAGAAGCAGCAACCCAAAAATTAAGGGGAAAGACTTCCATCTGCTCCAGATGTTGCTGTGGCTTTGGTAATCCTAATCTGGTCCTACCACTGGGCATTAGGAACAACCCCCGAATCCGGTGATACGTCCGTTTAAAATGCAAATCATTGTCAATTTAGCTGTGTCATGGGCAGAATGCATACTACATCCATTAGAAGCTGGCAGACCAGTTGAAGAGGATCCCACAGGTAAGTCTATGTTTATCTTTGTGATGCCAGGAGTGCTCCTCTGGGCCTCACGGTGGGCCGCTGCAGGCTCAAGCTTGCCTCCTTGGTCTCCTTCCAGGACCCACCTGCAGCTGTCAACATTCCTGTGGCCCAAAACCAGCAAGTTGCCTAAAGCTGCCCATCTGGCGACGCAGCTCACCAGCTCAATTCAAAAGCGACCCTGACCTCAAAATCACTGCAGCCTCCTCGCTGCCAGAATCGTCAGCCAGTATGCTCCACTGGTTGGCTGCCCAAAAGTTAAATCTGCCACAATGACAGATTTAGGTGATTCAATGACAGATTTAAGGTGATTGGCAAAAGAACCAGAGGCAACATGAATTTATTTTTTAATGCAGTGAGCTGCTGTAATCTAGAATGTACTGCCTGAAAGGATGGTGGAACCAGATTCAATTGTAACTTTCAACAGGGAATTAGATGATATCCAAAGGGAAAAAGTTACAGGGCTATGGAAAAAGAGCAGGGGAATGGTACTAACTGAATAGCTGTTTAAAAGAAGCACAGGCACAATGCATTGTCAAACCAAGGAGGAGTCATCCCGTCCTCATGTGCACACTTTCAAACAGAGGTCAATGATCGCAATCAGGAGTGGGAACACTGGTTAATTTGTTTTTCTTTCTTTGCAAACACAGGGGTGTGATATCAATTTGTAGCATCCCTAAGGTGCTCTGCCATGATAGCACTCTAGCTTCTGAGTCAGAAAGTTACTGGTTCAAGTCCCATCCCAGAGAGTTCAGCACATAATCTAGGCTGATATTCAGCACAATACTGGGAGTGTTTTGCACTGTTGGAAATGCCGTAATTTGAATGAGATGTTAAACCAACATCCTGTCTGCCCCCACCAAAGATCCCATGGTGTTAACTGGATCCAAGCCAAATGGTGAAGAACGAAGCTAGACACATATCCTTTTCTTGATAATCGGTTCATCCACAGAATGCAGCACATCTCCTCCCACTTGTCCCAGCAAGCTCTCTGTATATCTGCTGTAAGTCCTGAATTAAACAATGTCTTTCACTTGTGTATTTTTAATAACATAATTAACCTACCATTAACACATGGCACTATTTAAATAAGATCAGGGGAATTTTCTGATGTCGTGGCCAATATTTATCCCTCAACCAACACCTAAACTAGATGATCTTTTCATTTATTTCACTGCTGTTGGTGGCACTTTGCTGTGCACAATTTGGCTGCCATGTTTCCTACAACAGTAACGACATTTCAACAGTATGTCATTGACAGTAAAGCACTTCCTGAGATCGCAGAAGGCCAAGAAAGAGGCAAATTGGTCTATGAACTCAGCCAGAGTGGAAGCAAGTGTGGGAGTATTAATGAGTGGCACCATGAGCCAGATCGGGCAGGTGAGAATAAAAATAATGTGAGGCCTGCGTCCAGTAGAGAAGCTACTAGAGGCACAGTTGGCAGGATCAAGGAGTCAAGATCCAGTAATTAATAAAATAAATCAAGGCTCCAAGAAAAAAATGTATGAAATGGAAGTTAAATTCAGTACAACTGGCTGTGGATGCAGGGAAGACAAGAGTTTAGTATCCCAGCTATGCCACCTAGCACTTGAAGGCCTAACAAGTAAATAGTGTAAGTATGATATAAAAAGCAATTCTCAGTTTAAAAGCATTTCCAGAAGTTACCACACAAAATAAAAGGAAGGTGAGAAACAGGAACTATGTGCTAGACAAAAGATTTTTAAATATATCAAATGACCACATTTAATGTAGAACATTGCTATATCATACAAAATTGTCAGATATCCCATCATTAAAAAAAAAAATCAATGCAGAGGAAAGATCCCAAACTTCAGACAATACTACTACTGGACAGCTTAGATCCAAATGAATATAACCTGTTTCCTCGACACTTAGCAAAACCCATGTCTTCCCTTATGAATAGTTGGAGGAAGTAATTGTTTAAAATATTTACTATATTTAGCTCATTTTAAGTTTCAAGCCTATTTGCATCAAGGACAGCGAGCTAGGTTTGTTAAAGGTGTTTAACAAATTTGAGTTATTTTGAAGAAATAACTGATTGGATAAAGGGAATAGAGTAGGCATGATGCATAAGGATTTTCAGGTGTTCAATAAGGTGTCTCACAGAAGGCTGGTTACAAAAATGTCATCATGTTGCATAAAAGAAAATGTAACAGCATAAATAGAGAGTTTTTATTTATTTATTTATTTTTATTTTATTTTATTTATTTAGAGATACAGCACTGAAACAGACCCTTCGGTCCACCAAGTCTGTGCCGACCAAGAACCACCCATTTATACTAACCCTACAGTAATCCCATATTCCCTACCATCACTAGGGGCAATTTACAATGGCCAATTTACCTATCACCTGCAAGTCTTTGGCGGTGGGAGGAAACCGGAGCACCCGGCGAAAACCCACGCAGTCACAGGGAGAACCTGCAAACTCCGCACAGGCAGTACCCAGAATTGAACCCGGGTCCCTGGAGCTGTGAGGCTGCGGTGCTAACCACTGCGCCACCCTTGCGCCACTGTGCCGCCCTTGATTGACAGCCTTTATTGATGGACAGGAATCAATGTTTCTCAGATTGGAGATGGGTTAAAGGTTCTCAAACATTTTTCTCAAACAATAGTTCTCAAATATTTTTGGTTGAAGGTCCCTATTTCAAATGGATTAAAAATCACAGACGCCCCCATGTAAATTACACAACATCATACTCATAATATGAAAGTGCTGCATGTATAAAGTGTTACAATAATGCTTTTAAGAAAACAGGAATTTATTTACAGGTATCAATGAGATGGGTATGCCTGCTTTCTCAGTGCAGAATCTTACTTCCCCCAGGAGAGACAGCCAGCCCACGAGGCAGCTGTACTCTGCTCCCACCTCTGGGTTCGTACTTCACATTATTTCGTGGACCCCTGGAAAGTGTCCATGGCCCCAGTCCGAGAAGCAGTGGTCTATCGTAAGGCTCAGTGCTGGGTTCACTTTCGTTATATGCACGCACACACTATATTTTTGATTTGGAAGTTACATGAAAGTAAGAGGTTTGACAAACACAAAGGAGGACTGCAAAAATCTTCAGCAGTACATTGATAGGTTAGCAGAATGGGCAGACAGGTAGCAGATGTCACATTTATCTATGTTAAATTGCAACACATTTGAGAGGAAAAACAAGGAATGGGAATTATACTCAGTGGAAAGATACTGAAGGATTATGGGTAAACAGATATATTAAACTGAAGTGCAGTCAGTTAATACAATGAAAAGTCAGTAGTGTTTGGGGATTTATAAATAGGGACACAAAGCATAAGTGTGAAGAAATGTTAAAAATATACAAGGTAATGATTAGGCCACAGTTAGAGAACTTCAAACCTTTCTGGATGCCCAATTATACAAAGGGCATTAAAGCCATGGCAAGCTTACAGAATAGATTCACCAGGATGATGTCAGAGATGGGGAAACTATGGTAATGAAGTGAGATTGGAAATGCTGGAGACTATCTTTACCAGAGCAGATTTTACCAGAACGGAAAAAGCTAAAAAGAGATTTAATAGTTTTTTTTTAAGTGAAGGATTTCGTAGCATTAACAGGAAAACATTATTTCCTCAAACAGGGCAACTCATAATATGAAAGTGCTGCATGTATAAATTGTTTCAATAATGCTTTTAAGAAAACAGGTATTTATTTACAGATATCAGCGAGATGGGTGTTAGAGCATGGCTACCCGACCCGAACCTGCCAACGTGTTGGGTTCGGGTCGCACTTCCGGGTCCAGCATTCGGGCTCGGGTCGGACACGCTCTATCACCACTTAAGGTAAGTGGCTCCAATGCTAATGTACTTTTTGGACTTGAAAGGTGGTTTTGTTACAGTTTTTCTAAGCTTGTGCAGATAAACAACAAAGTGAAAAACAGAAGGTAGGTTATCTGATGGTCGGGTCAGGTCAGGCGTGGAAAAAAGTGGAAGGACTCGGGCTGGGTCGGGGTCGGATGTGGATCTGTCGGGGTTGGGTCGGGTTTCATTTGCAGACCTGAGCTGGCCTTTGATGGGTATGCCTGCTTTCTCAATGCAGAATCTAACTTCCCCCAGGAGAGACAGCCAGCAACAGGACAGTGGATTTAGTTTTATATTGCTCTAGCAAAGAGCTGTTATGGATATGATGGGCCAAATGATCCTTTTCTGTGCTGTAAAGTTCTTTGATCCTGGTATGCCGAGTATTCAGACATATTCCAAGCCCAACTGTTATCCACTGTTATGGTCCTGTAGTTTCTCTTCAGAATATGCAGTTTGCCTTTAAGGCTTGCAAGGGATCAGTATTACTTTAACAGCCGGCAAGCCTCAGGAGTTATAGGAAGATGCATTTTTGTTGCCTTAGAAACAGCCATTTGGAGACTGCAATTCAAAGGGTGCATTCTTGTTACCATAGATACAACCACTGGGAGTGAGTCTCATGTGATACATTTGTTACAATTCAGTTTTGAACTGGCTTTTAGTTGAAGACAGTTTGTTCTAACAGACACAAAGACATACAGACACAGCTGGTGTTGGCACCTGAAGAAAGACCTCTCAACCATTTAAACTGAAGGAATAGGAGCTTAGTCTGTTTAATTATTATCTCTCAAAAATTTTTTAAAAGTCAAGCCAAAACAGAGATCTCTGGTAATTTAAATTGAAGAAAGGGAAGTTAGACTGTGACAATCTTTTATCCCTCAAAAACTCTAAAGTCAGATTGATTCTGTTGAAAGTGTTTGCAAGTCGTTAATTGTTGAAATTCGCTGGAGAAGGAAAGCAACATTCTGTGAGGACTTCAAGCAACATTGGACTGTAAATTTGCAAGGACTCTAATTTTTCTATTTTAAATGTTGTTTATATCTTCAAAGTGTTTAAGAATTTAGTTCTTCTAATTAAAGAGTTAATTTGTTGATTTAAAGACACCTGGTTTGGTTAGCCTCATTCGGGGGTTAATAGATGGTACAATTTGGCTGGGTCTTTCTTTAATTTGGAAAGTTTTAAATGATATGTTAGCCGATCTGTGGAGTGACGGGATTGAATTAACAGTGCGTCGGTCCCACGACATTCAGAATCGTATATTTTTGAGGCTTTGACTGGAGCGGTTGGTCATAACACCATGAACCAAAAGCAAACCAGCTGCCTCAATCCCTTGACCTGCACAAGTTCTAGTGCAAAGCTCAGACATGCAAGGTAACCTGGATGCATCAATGCAATGTGCAATCAAAATACACAGTGGCTTCATAAATTATATCTGTGAATATATCTTTTAAAAAGACAATTAAAAATACACCAGCATGATAGTTCAATGAGTTCTACCACAGTACTAGTCTGACAATTTGCGCAACATAAGGGGTTTCCCATTCACCCATACCAACAGATAAAGACATTTTATTTATTTATTTTTATTTAGAGATACAGCACTGAAACAGGCCCTTCGGCCCAGCCATTTATACTAATCCTACATTAATCCCATATTTCTACCACATCACCACAATTCCCCTACCACCTACCTATACTAGGGGCAATTTATAATGGCCAATTTACCGATCAACCTGCAAGTCTTTGGCTGTGGGAGGAAACCGGAGCACCCGGCGGAAACCCACACAGTCACAGGGAGAAACAGGGTGCAGACTCGGCACAGGCAGTACCCAGAATCGAACCAGGGTCACTGGAGCTGTGAGGCTGCGGTGCTAACCACTGCACCACCCATCTGGTAGTTTTTCATGAAATTATCTATAGGGTAGAGTTTGAAAGTTGGAATTGCATCCACTTGCATATTACCAAATAGTTGGCTGAAGAAAGGAAAAAAATAAGCTAAGGAAGGATACTCATCTGTCTCCTCAGCTGGAGATAGTGTTTGGTGGGGAAGAAAAATACAACCAATCACCTACCAAAACTGTTTGAAAGAAATTCTTTAGGCAACAGATAAATGCGAGTTTGGTAATTTGTCACTGGTTTTACCTGAACAGGCCTTGTTTGAAGAGGTAAGCACTAATGTGGCCGCCTTCCAAGTATCTGATTTCACACCCAGGCCAGATTTCATTAAGGCTGCGTACTCCAGCTCGGGGAATGTAGGCGTCTTCCTTTGCTTGGACCACTATGATCAAACTGGGATCCACTGGCACTGTAATTAAAACAAAAGGAAAGATAATTAGAACTTCCAGAAACACAGCATACTTTTCACTAACTACTTTGAACCAACGAGTTCTAACTGAAATACTCTAACAGAGAGAAGAAAGAACAATGCATGGCAGAGGTATAGGTTACAGTTTACATTTGCTCCTTTGAGGGCATGATAACAAAATTCTTCTGCTTCAAATACACCTCAACCATTATCATTTAATGTTCAACATGTAAAGAAATTTCTCCTAATCTGTCTCAGTGATAATTTTTAATTGACACTTCATTAACGACTCCCCAACTAAAAGAAATATTTCTTCCTAATCACCCCCTGAAAATAACAACTTCATTATTTAAAAATGCTATTAAATCTCCTCATCTTCATCTGTGCCATCAGAAATAGTCCCATTACCTCAAGTCTCTCAAATATATTTTCCCAATCTGGCTACCATCTTGATGAAGTTGTGCTCTCTGCAGCTTTAGTATCTTTTCATTAATGGGGCAGCAAAAACTGCACACATTACTCTTATTTGTGGCTTAAGCAATGTTTTGCACCAAAGAACAAAGAACAAAGAAAATTACAGCACAGGAACAGGCCCTTCGGCCCTCCAAGCCTGCGCCGATCCAGATCCTAAATCTAAACCTGTCACCTATTTTCTAAGGGTCTGTATCTCTTTGCTTCATGCCCATTCATGTATTTGTCTAGATACATCTTAAAAGACGCTATCGTGTTCGCATCTACCACCTCCGCTGGCAACGCGTTCCAGGCACCCACCACCCTCTGCGTAAAGAACTTTCCACGCATATCCCCCCTAAATTTTTCCCCTCTCACTTTGAACTCGTGACTCCTAGTAATTGAATCCCCCACTCTGGGAAAAAGCTTCTTGCTATCCACCCTGTCTATACCTCTCATGATTTTATACACCTCAATCAGGTCCCCCCTCAACCTCCGTCTTTCTAATGAAAATAATCCTAATCTACTCAACCTCTCTTCATAGCTAGCGCCCTCCATACCAGGCAACATCCTGGTGAACCTCCTCTGCACCCTCTCCAAAGCATCTACATCCTTTTGGTAATGTGGCGACCAGAACTGCACGCAGTATTCCAAATGTGGCCGAACCAAAGTCTTATACAACTGTAACATGACCTGCCAACTCTCGTACTCAATACCCCGTCCGATGAAGGAAAGCATGCCGTATGCCTTCTTGACCACTCTATTGACCTGCGTTGCCACCTTCAGGGAACAATGGACCTGAACACCCAAATCTCTCTGTACATCAATTTTCCCCAGAACTTTTCCATTTACTGTATAGTTCACTCTTGAATTGGATCTTCCAAAATGCATCACCTCGCATTTGCCCTGATTGAACTCCATCTGCCATTTTTCTGCCCAACTCTCCAATCTCTCTATATTCTGCTGTATTCTCTGACAGTCCCCTTCACTATCTGCTACTCCACCAATCTTAGTGTCGTCTGCAAACTTGCTAATCAGACCACCTATATTTTCCTCCAAATCATTTATGTATATCACAAACAACAGTGGTCCCAGCACGGATCCCTGTGGAACACCACTGGTCACACGTCTCCATTTTGAGAAACTACCTTCCACTGCTACTCTCTGTCTCCTGTTGCCCAGCCAGTTCTTTATCCATCTAGCGAGTACACCCTGGACCCCATGCGACTTCACTAACGCACCACTAATTCTTTGCTCTTCCACTATATGCTCCTATTTCCAAAAGGCAAAATTATACTCACCCCTTTTTATGGTTTCATGCATCTGTACAGCAATTTTCAGAAATCATGTAATTGAATTCCTTTGTCTCTGTTTGTTCACATTCTTCAGTGTCTATCACCTAATTGTATAATCCCAGAACGATTTTTCTCCCATTTCCATATTAAATTACTTCTGCCACCTGTCTGCCCATTCTGCTAATCAATGCCCTCCTGATCTTTTTTGAAATATACAGTCCTCCTCACAGTTTACCAAACCTCCCACTTTTGTGTCATCAGCAAATTTTGACATTCAGTTCACCACACTAAAATCTAAATCATTTCTCTGTTCAGAGAGCAAAAGTGAGCTCAACACTGACTGTAAACAAAATTTCTACATTACATTTCCTCATATCAAACATTTGAATTTTTGCAACATACTCGACCACACCTTATTGAATGGTATCTGAAAATCCATTTATACACTAATTGCATTCCTTTATCCAGTCATTTCTTAAAAAAAAAACTCAGATTTGTCAAACATGACTTGCCTATAATAAATCCTTACTGGGCTGCCCTCAATTAACACATCCATTTTAATGTCTCAAATTATGGATTCTTACAGTCTGCAACAATAACAACTATTTTTGTTCTAAGAGTTTGCCTACAACAGCTATTGGACTAATTGGTATATAATTACCCAGTTTATTCTTCTTGAATAAGGGTGTTACACTACCTACTCTCCAGACCCACAGCACAATTTGTATACCTGAAGATTCAAAAATTGTGGCCAGAGCTATCTCAGCTCCGACTTACTTCAACAGCCTAAGGTGCATGCCACCAAGAGCATTTCCTCATTCAATCACTAAAAAATAGATTAACTGGTCATTCATCTCATTGCAGTTTATGGAACTTCAGCATCTGTGGGGCACAACATGCAGAAAAGGGTCATCTGCACAATGTAATTATTCCATTTGAAGCACTTCAAAAAACCATTGAAAAAATATACGGTAAAATATAAGTGCAGCTTTTTCTTGTCTGCGTACTCTAATCTACCTTGGTATAAGGATTTATTTTATAATTTATATTTACTATGTGAAAAAAAAACTTTGTCTGGAACAAAAAAACTTTTGAACTTTATTTTCTTTTGGTTTTATTCCTTACATTCATTAGTCCCATGTGGGCTTAGAAGCTACTTTATGAATATTCTAAAAATGTTGTTTTATTTCTTTGTAATTATTGGAAATTTTAGCCTCAATCAGCAATTATCTAATAAGCAACATTGTACTTTGAAGTCTTCAAAGATTTTTTATAAATATGTAAGCAGCATGCACAGAAAACTGAGGACACAAATCTAACTCACAATTAAATTTATCAAAAGAAAACAGGTGAAATTTAATACAAGAAGTCCTTGATAATACTTCATCCATAATTTTCACTGTGAGCATGGTACAATATTATACTTAGAAGTAAACTACCAGATTCCAAGCAACCAACAGAGACAGCACATTTTTTTCTGGGCAAGTGGGGGTGGGTTGGGGACTTTTATTCTTATAAATATGTCAATCCTAAAGCATAGGAGATTTTCTGTTTGGCAGAAAGTACCAGCAGTATTTTGTAACAGTATGTTAAGCCGGAACAATTTTGTACTGTTAAGTCTTGCTAGTAAAATTGACAGTGGAGGTGAGATAGGGAATGGAGACATGATCTTCAGGCATATGAAAGGTTAATGAAAGGAAGAGAAAAGTGAAATGTGAAGCGTGAGAGTAGATTACAGTTGCAGTTTTATCTGTCAATGTTTAAAGCGTCAGAAATAAAGGTGGTGAACTAAAAGCAACAATCACCATGGAAGAGCAGGATTTTGTAACCTTAACAGAACCTTTGTTTCAGCTGGGGAAAATTAGGTTCCTGGTCTTATAACTGCCAGGTAAGACAGAGAAGGAAAAAAATTAATGATGGGTGACCTTATTTATTAAGGGCATGATTACAACCATATAAAAGAAAGTCCTCATTGATGGAGCATGTCTGTGTTGACTTAAGAAATAAGGGATCCGTTACCAGACTAGGAATACATTACAGATAACTTAGTAGTGGGAAATAAATTATGGAATTTGTCTGTAATTTGGAGATTTACAATCATGATTGTAATAATGGGGAACTTTATCCTAAGGTCGATAGATAAAATGTGTTTGTGATGAAACAGGGAGCAGTTCTGAGAATGCAACAAAGATTGTTTCACTGATTAATGCTGAAGCCCAAATGAAATTATACAAAATTAGATTCGCTTCTAGGTAATCGAACAGGACAATTGCGTGACCTAGGAGAACACTTAAGAAATAGTGACCAAAATCTAATTAGGTGCACACTGGAAATAAAGATAGTCTATGATAAAGGTATTGAACAGGAAATTAGCTAATCTCATTGACATGATGGGAATGGTTGCATAGTGGTAACGTTACTGGACTAGTAATCCAGAGGCCCAGACTAATGCTCCAAAGACACGAGTTCAAATCCCACCACGTCAGCTGGTGAAATTTAAATTCAATGAATTAATAACTCAGGAATGAAAAGCTTGTCTCAGTAATAGGGACCACGGAACTTGCAGATTGTCGTAAAAACCCATCAGGTTCACTAATGTCCTTCAGGGAAGGAAATCCACTGTCCTTACTCGGTCTAACCTACATGTGACTCCAGACCCACAGTAATGACTCTTAACTGTCCTTTGAAATGTCCCAGCAAGCCACTCAGTTGTATCAAACTGCTACAGAAAAGTCATGAAATAATAAAATCGGACAGACCACCTGGCATTGACTGAGGCACTGGCAACAGCAAAGGCACACCCTGTCCAATCAACCCTGCAAGCTCCTCTTTACTAACATCTGGGAACTTGTGCCAAAATTGGGAGAGCTGGCCCACAGACTAGTCAAGCAACAGCCTGACAGTCATACTTGCCAAATCATACCTAACAGCTAATGTCCCAGACTCCTCCATCACCAGCAGGACAGACCCACCAGAGGCACAGTAGTATACAGTCGGGAGAGAGTAGCCCCGGGATTCCTAAACATTGATTCCGGATCCCATGAAGTCTCATGGCATCAGGTCAAACACAGGTACATAATCACTCTATATCCCAGAATAAAACACACCAACCAGGTTTCTTTAATAAAGAACAAAATTATCAGCTCATTATAAAACAAGTCTTAACCAGTAATGAAGTAAAGCATAAACACACAGATTGAAGTATTAAAGTTCCCTTTTTACCTACCACTCTCCCTCAGTGGATGAATCAGTATTTCTTCATGTTGAACACCACTTGGAAGATGCACTGAGGGTGGCCAGGGCGCAGAATGTACTCTGGGTGGGGGACTTCAATGTCCATCACTCAGAGTGTTTTGGTAGCACCACAACTGACGAAGCTGGCCAAGTCCTGAAAGACATACCTACCAGACTGGACCTGCAGCAGGTGGCGAGAGAATCAACAAGAGGGAAAAACCGACTTAACCTCACCCTCACCAATCTACCACCTGTCGCAGATGCATCGGTCCATGACAGTATTGGTAGGAGTGATCACTGCACAGTCCTTGTGGAGACAAAGTTCCAACTTCACACTGAGGCTACTCTCCATCGTGTTGTGTGGCACTACCATCGTGCTAAACGGAATAGATTCTAACAGCTCAAAACTGGGCATTCAGAAGGCACTGTGGGCCATCAGCAGCAGCAGAATTGTATTCAAACACAATCTGTAACCTCACAGCATGGCATATCCCTCGCTCAACCATTATCATCAAGCCAGGGGATCAACCCAGTTCTGAAAGGAGTGCAGGAGAGCATGTCAGGAGCAGTACCAGTGTTACAACTGAGGCGGGAGGAGTGTACTGTTTATTCTAGTTTTAACCACAGGTTGCAACATATATTTAAATTTTCCCGCTTACCGATACGGTCAATCATCTACTCACTCTTTATCCCAGAATAAAACATGTCAACCAGGTTTCTTTAATAAAGAACAAAATTATCGGTTTATTTTCAAACAAGTCTTAACCAGTAATGAAGTATTAACCCCACGTTGAAATATTAAAGTTCCCTTTTTACCTTAGCCCCTCACACTCACACATACACCAGTTAACTGAACAAAAAAGGATCTGCGTTTTAGAGCTCTTTTACAAAAAAAAAGACAAAAAAAACTTGGTCTGAATACTTGCTCATTCTTGAAGAAACAGCAGATGAGGTATGTTGTGTTCCAAAACTGACATACAGTCTGGCCTCTGAGTACATGTAGACGAGGCACTGGGATCTTTAGCAGGCTTTTCTTCAAACACAGGAGATGAGATGAGTTGACACAGTGGACCTCTCAGGGTCTTTTATAAAGGTGTTGAAAAGCTCATCTGGGTTGTGGTCTTCTCTCTTTCCTTGGGAATTATCTTCTCTCCTTGGAAGTTCTTTCCCTCTTTATTCTCTTCTTCTCCGACTCCAAGCAATTCAAAAGAGCAACCAGAAACAGAAAGTCCACCTTCTGACCTGTCACTTCTCTGCACACATCTTCCCCAATTACAAGGGTTGCTGTTCTATTTTTAACTTGAGTCATGTGACAACCAGTAACTGTTGTTGTCAAACCAGTCCTCCTGATGACCCTCTTGGAAAAAAACTGGTCCAACATTTCTTCAGTTTGACTGTGAATTCCTCAAAATATATATTTAACAAAAACAGAAGCACTTTCATAACACCAGGCATACCTAAAAATGAGCTGCCAACCCGGTGTAGCTACAGCACAAGACTACATGCATGCTAAACAGTGGAAGCAGAATACTATAGAACAAACTGGTCCCACAACTAACCGATCAGATCAAAGCTCTGCAGTCCTGCCACATCCAGTTGTGAATGAGGGTGGACAATTAAACAACTAACTGGAGGAGGAGGCTCCACAAACATCCCCATGCTCAACGATGGGGAGTCCAGCATGTCAGTACAAAAGAAAAGGATGAAGCATTTGCAACCATCTTCAGCCAGAATTGCCAAGTGGATGATCCATCTCAGCTCCTCCTCAGGTCTCAGCATCACAGATGTCAGTCTTCAGGCAATTTGATTCATTCCACGTGATATCAAGAAATGACTGAAGACACTGGATACTGCAAAGGCTATGGGCCCTGACAACCTTCCAGCAATAGTACTGAAGACTTGTGTTCCAGAACTAGCCAGGTCCCTAACCAAGCTGTTCCAGTACAACTACAACACTGGTGTCTATCTGACAATGTGGAAAATTGCCCCAAGTATGTCCTGTGCACAAAAAGCAGGACAAATCCAATCTGGCCAATTACTGCTCCATCAGTACACTCTCAATCAGCCAAGTGTTGAGAATATCAAGCGGCACATACACAGCAATAATCCTTGGTTACCGATGCACAGTTTGGGTTCCGCCAGGGCCGCTCGCTCCAGACCTCATTACAGCCTTAGTCCAAACATGAGGTGAGGTGAGAGTGACTGCCCTTGACCATCAAGGCAGCATTTGACCAAGTGTGCATCAAGGAGCCCTCGTAAAATTGAAGTCAATGGGAATCAGGGGGAAAACTCTCCACTGGTTGGAATCATACCTCACACAAAGGAAGATGGTTGTGGTTGTTGAAGGCCAAACATCACAGCTCCAGGACAGTGCTGCAGGAGCTCCCTAGGGTAGGGTCCTGGGCCCAAACATCTTCAGCTGCTTCATCAATGATCTTCCCTCCATCATAAGGTCAGAAGTGGCAATGTTCGCTTATGATTTCCCAGTATTCAGTACCATTCACCACTCCTCAGATACTGAAGCAGTCCATGCCGCATGTAGCAAGACCTGGACAACATTCAGGATTGGGCTAACAAGTGACAAGTAACATTCATGCTATATAAGTGCCAGACAATGACCTTCTCCAACAAGAGAGAATCTAAACATCTCTCCATAAGATTCATCAGCATTACCATCGCTGAATCCTCTACCATCAACATCCTGGGGGGTGGGGGTGGGGGGAACGGTCACCATTGACTAGAAGCTTAACTGGACCAGCCATATGAATTCTGTGGCTACAAGGGCAGGTCAGAGGCTGGGAATTCTGCGGCGAGTAACTCACCTCCTGACTCCCCAAAATCTGTCCACAAGGCATGTGTCAGGAGCGTGAACGAATATTCTCCACTTGCCTAGATGAGTGCAGCTCCAACAACACTTGAGAAGCTCGACACCATTGAGGACAAAGCAGTCCACTTGATCGCCAACCCACTCCCTCCACCAGCAGCACACTGCAGGAACTCGCCAAATCTTCTTCGACAGCACCAGCACCTTACAAAGCCATGACCCCTACCACCTAGAAGGACAAGGGCAGCAGATGCATGGCAATGCTACCACCGGCAAGTTCCCCTTCAAGCCACACACCATCCCGACTTGGAACTATATTGTCATTCTTACACCGTCACTGAGTCAAAAACCTGGAACTCCCTTCCTATCAGCACTGTGGGTGTACCTACACCACACAGACAGCAGCAGTTCAAGGAGGCTCCTCAAGGGCAAATAGGAATGGGAAACAAATGCTGGCCTTGCCAGCAACCCTCACATCCAGGAACAAATGAAAAAAAGAAAAATTATGCGGAACTTAATTCAGAATAAATAACTGGTTGCAAAAATGGCAGATCAAACGTCAAAAGTAACAGTGCATCTGGGTGTAAAAGGGTTGGATCAAAGACAAGGGTTCGATGGATAAAACCTACAGCAAAACTAATTTTAAAAATTCTGATAAATAGAGGGATAATGGAAAGGTGAAAGCTGAGAAGCTTAAGTATAGAAGGCAAGCAAAAAGGGAAATTAAGACAGAGAGAGTAAGAAAAAGGATTCAACATAAAGGGAAATAACAAGGGCTATTATAACCATGTAATTAAAAGGAGAATCAAGACATGTGACCACTTGAAATGAAGGGAGCCATCTTGTATTTGAGAGTAAGAGAATGGCAGCTAAACCTGCAGATCCAATTTTTAGAGTAAGATGAAAGTGGAACGGTAGGTGGACCCAAAGTGTATGTGGAAGAGTTATGAGAGATGATAAATATCAAAATGAAACTATTAAAAAGGTTGTGCAATTAAAAGTAGAAATATCACCAGCTCAGAGGACTTCAGGAAGCCACAGACGAGGCCTGAATGCAATTCTCTAAAGACATTTCCAGACAGGAATTAAACCAAAGGACTACAGAATAGGAACGGTTATGCCCATGTCCAAGGAGAAACAGGTAAGCCTGAAAGTTGTAGGCCAGTTATTTCGTCTTAGCTTGGCTTTGAGTAAACTCTGTGAAATTATAATATGGGGTAAAATTAGCAAACACTTAGAAAGAGATATCTGCTAATTAGGAACAATCAGCATTGACGTGTAAAGGGTGTGTCATGCTCAACTAATTGAATTTTTGAGGAAATCGCAATGCGCAGATCAAGATGAATGCAGTAGAATTTCAGAAGGTGTTTGCTGAAGTGTCACAGAAAAGACATTTTGAAAATGAGGGCTCCTGCTATTAAAGAAAACAGTCTTATTGATAGATAGCTGAAGGACAGAAAGCAATGAATATGGGTAAATTAATGTTTTTAAATAATGCAATGTGGGTTGGGAAATGCCACAGGAATCTGTGCTGGGACTTTTTGTTTCCCATTTAAAAAAAATTGTGGTAACACCAAATATGGGGGAATTGTAAACATTGAAGCTGGATGCAGTATGACAGACAGATTAGCAGAGTGTGCAGACAGGTAACAGATGCAGATCAATGCATAGAAAGATGAATTAGTACATTTTGGGAAAAAAAAAGTGACTGTCCTTCTTGATAAGACCATTAAATGGACAAAGGAACAAAGATCTAGGGATGCAGATACATAGATCTTCAAAAAGGATTGCAAAAGAAAAGGCCATAAAAAGCAAATGGGATTCTGGATTTTATACATAGTGTTATGATCCTGGTGTTTTTTTTTTGGGAAGTATGCAATGTGTCTTTAAGACAGCAAATGATCAGTACTGCCTTAAGGCAGCCTCAGTATTCACCAAGTGAAAGTGCATCTTGGTTGCCCTGGATACAGCCATACAGAGAGGGAGAACAAGCCAGCCTCAGAAGTTACCAAGGGAAGTGCATCTTGGTTGCCCTAGATACAGCCATTCGGAGACCAAGGACAGGATATACAATGTTGTCGTTTAATTTTGAAACTAGTGGAAAAACTGGCTTTTGCAGAGACAGTGAGACACAGGCACACAGACTGTCTGCCAGCATATACTGAAGGAAAAAGGAGAGCTCTCCCTCTGTCTGTTTAAACCCTATTTATTATACTCTCAGAATTCTGAAAAGTCAAGCCAGATTAATTTCTTAAAAGAAAATAACCAATTACTTTAACTACTGAACTATAATTGCTGAATTCATCGCTGGAAAAGAAGAAGAGCATCACTTCAACTGCTGAACTAGACTACTGTCTGTCCTACTGTTGAAGAACCTTTATTTTCCCATTGGACGGCTGCGAGGACTTAAAGCTATCTTGGACTATTCCACATTGGAAGATTCCACTTCGGCAGGAGCGTAAATCTGTTTGTTACTTTTTTTTTAATGTTGTTTATATCTTAGTAGTGTTTAAGAATTTAGTTTTCCCTAATAAACTGTTAATTTGTTGATCTAAAGATACCTGATATGGTTTGCCTCATTCGGGGGTTAATAGAAAGTTCAATTCGGCTGTGGTTTTCTTTAATTTGGAAAGTTTAAAGTGATATGTTAGGCGATCTTTGGAGGGATGGGACTGATTTAACAGTGGTTTCTTACACCGCAATCAGAATCATATATTTTGATTGGGGGCTTTGTCTTGAGCGGTCGGTCGTAGCAATAGAGATATTGAATACAAAAGCAAGGAAATTAATTTGAATTTGTAAAAGACATTGGCTAGGTCACAAATGGAGTACTGCAAGTCATTATGGCATCCCATTATACGGTATGGTGGTAATTAACTAGAACTATGCTTGGAATGAGAGACTAAAGTTTTTGATGAATAAAGAATCAAAAACTGAGGGGTGTTTTACTGGAACAGAGAAAGTTAATGGGGGCTAGAAGATTTCAAATTTATGAAAGGTTTTGAAAGGATCAAAGTCGCAGACAGATTTTCTGTTGGCAAATCATTAATGGGATTATAGACTCAGTGTTATCACTGGAAGAACAAAAAAGAATGTTCCAAGAAACTTTTCTAGTTCACAGAATTGTTACAGCACAGAAGGAGGCCATTTGGCCCACCATGTCTGCACCAGCTCCCCAAATGAGCAATTCACTAAGTGCCATTCCCCCACCTTCTCCCCATAACCCTGTACATACTTCCTTTTCAGGTAACTGTCTAATTCCCTTTTGAATGCCTTGATTGAACCTGCCTCCACCGACTCTCTGGCAGGGCATTCCAAATCCTAACCACTCGCTGCATGAAAAAGTTTTTCCTTATGTCGCCATTTGCTTCTTCTGTCAATTAGTTATTGGAGCATGGGATGTTTTACAACAAATGGTAATTGAAACAGATTATAACTTCATTTAAAAGGGGACATGATAAGTGTTTGAAAAGGAAAAATATAAAAGCATATAGGGAAATAGCAGAAAATTAGAGCATGGCTACCTGATCCGATCCCGATCAGACCCGACAACATGTGTCGGGTTGGGTCTCTCTTCCGGGTCTAGCCTTCGGGCTCGGGTCGGGTTGGACACGCTCTATCGCAGGTAAGTGGCTCCACTGTTAATGTAATTTTTTGACCAGAAAGGTGGTTTTGTTAGTTATTTTAAGCTTGTGCAGATCAGCAACAAAGTGAAAAACGGAAGGTAAGATGGTTGGGTCGGGTCGGGCGCGGGAAAAAATGGAAGGACTCGGGCCGGGTCGGATGTGGTTCTGTCGGGCACAGGTCGGGTTTTTTTTTGCAGACCCGAGCAGGCCTTTAGTAGAGAGTACATACAACTTGAACCCAATGTAATTCTCAAGTGAACTGTTACGTAATATATAAATACAGGTTGGGACAAGTCAGCAACTGATTTCATATCTCATTCGCTGCCCTCTGCTACTTTCTCAGGGGAGACTGTACTTTGTCTCGAAGCAGCAAATTATCCTGACACCTCTGTTGATACCAGTCACTAAGATGTGAACCATGCTGTAGTATAGAGTTCTAACAATAGGTAGCAATTTATTGGAGCATTAACCACTACACTGCACAAATTGAAAATTAATCTGAATCTTTACCAGTTTCATTTGTAATTTTTTATTAATTCTCTCGAATGCTCTTTGGAGCAGCGACTGGTGCAAAGGTACTTTTCCATGCATACTGTCAACCTTCCAAGTACCTCAATCAAGTCTCCATTCTCCACAGGTAAATTTAGACACCAGGTTTTGGCAGGCTTTTCCAAAATAGAATCCATTACTATTGAGCCAATCCTACTACAACTTAATGTCCATGCAGAAACACACTTCCAACAGGGGTAATAGGATAGCAATCAGCAACTGAACCAAGTGTGCGAATCTTTCCTCTTTCTTTCTGCACATAGTGACCAATTGTAAAACCCTAACTGCTGCTCAGGCTGACCACATGATGAATTTACCCACTGAGCCATCAGGAAAGCCCTGTGTGGTTACTAAATGATAAAATTAGACACACAAAGCTTCAATTAGATAGTAGAATGCACCACTTTCGTACATAATTTGAGTCTAATTTGCATTTCATTAAAGGTTTAAATTACCTGAGAAATTTCCGATGTGTGTACATTCATCCATGACTCCTTTCATGAAGAGTATAGATTCTCGTTCTAGGGAGGCCTTCCTGTTTTCCCTCTTTAACAGCTCTTGGTTTACACTGGATGAATATTTGCTAGTATTTGTTGATGATATTTGATGATTCAGGCAACCAGTGTTTGAGGAACCTTGAAGCAGAATTCCTTGCGTAGAGGCATTTAAAGCAGTCGTGTCTGTACTAAACTGAGTAACTGATGCAGTCCTCATCACTTCTCTCTTGGTATTTAAATCCAGCATGTCTGTGGCAAGATTATGGTGTTGCAAGTTTTCCAAACTGGATGGGGAGTTCTTCACAAAATCTTGGCCCATTTTAAAGGAATCTGTCTAAATATCAAATACTTAAAGTTTGTAAATAATTTCAAAGGTATTTTGATACATATTAAAAGAAAATATTGGACTTAAGTGAAAACAAAACACTGCGGATGCTGGAAATCTGAAATAAAAACAGAAATGCTGGAAGTACTCAGCAGGTCTGGCAGCATCTGTGGAGAGAGAAGCAGAGTTAACGTTTCAGGTCTGTGACCTTTCATCAGAAACATTCTGTTCTTATATTGGATTAAATTTTTTGTTTAGCTTCTCCTTTTCCCCCACCCTCATCACGCAGTTGGAACAGGAATCTTACGACAGTGATCAACAAGCCAATCCAAGCCAAATTTCTCCATCTCAGGAACGCTGAGGTCAATTATAATCATCCTCAATTGAGACTAGGTGGTCAACCCTGGGAACCTCCAGTTCTACATGGCTCACTTACGTACCACATAGAATAACTATGCACAAACAAACATTGTGAAGTGGGAATTTCATTCATTTTAATTAATATAATGCCCAATAACTTTCCTCTATTTTGAATACCCATTTTATGCCTTCTCTACACAGACACTCAATTCTCTTTCAGCAAAGAGTAAGTACTTCTGGTCAGTGATCTTTTCTGCAGCCAGGCAAGACACAATCAGCCAAAATCTGCCACGACTGAGGCACAAAAAATGCTCAGTGAAGACCATTTGCAAAGGACAGACAAATCAGATAATTGTGTGCTGGAATCCAAATTTATTCTCCACAGCTGGAGCTCCCACCAGTTTTTTTTCTCCTCACTCCTGAATTCCTTCTTCACTTCCTAGCACCCATGCTTCCTCCTACAGCTGTAACGGGAAAGAATGGGAATTTAGATGGTCAACTATAAAGCTTCCCCACAGCTGAAAAATCCAACTTCATGGTCAGTTGACAAAAGGTGCACTCCAGCAGGACAAGAACAGTCCCCTGAGGCTTCAACTTTCCCTAAACAGTTCTGATGAAAGCTCATCGACCTGAAAGATTAACTCTGTCTTTTTCTCTCCATAGATGCTGCCAGACCTGCTGAGTATTTCCAGCATTTTCTGTTTTTATTTCAATTTTCCAGCATCCCCAGTATTTTGCTTTTGTATAAATTACCCAATGACATGGTTTTAATGTCTAAGGCTGAAATGAAGTGACTAACTTTTCTGATTAACAAGTATATAAAATTAAAACATAGTCAATGTAAGAATGCTTGTAGTATGATACATGTCACTGTGCCGTGGAGTCATGCGAATGATTTCCTATGCATTAGGTTCCTTGTCTTACATGGATGAGTGGTTTAAAAACAGGCAGCAGTCACTTCCCCACAGAGACAAATAAATATAGCAAGTCACTTTGGACTCTGCACATTTCCTAGCAGCTGGTTCTTGATTATTTGGATGTTGTTTTTTTTGAAAGATGAGGGATTTGCAGATAACTAGCACTGCTTTGAGAGTAAAACTTGAGAGGGACAGGAAATAGATTGTGCTTAAAGTATGCAGGGTCAGGTCAGCGACTGAGGCACAAAAAATGCTCAGTGAAGACCATTTGCAAAGGACAGACAAATCAGATAATTGTGTGCTGGAATCCAAATTTATTCTCCACAGCTGGAGCTTTTCTACCAATTTCTACCAATGCTAGGAATGTACAAAACAACATTGCAGAATTAGAAACTTCTTTTGAAGGAAAACTACAATATCAAAGACCTAGGTAAACCAGGACATTAACTTGGAAATTAAAATACTGCACCTGGGTACAGAGTCTGGAGAAAGGATAGGCATAACAAAGCAACTGGAGGAGTGGTAATACAGGTGAAAGGGGACAGTGCATTTTTAGAGGTAATAGAAGCACCTTGACAGACTTAGGACAATTTGGATAGAGATAAAGGATGTGATAGAATTCTTGGTCATGAAAAGATAGACAGCAAAATGATTTTGTACCTCAAGGGGAACCATAAAGGCCAGAACGTTAATCATGGGGGATTTCAATGTTCAGACATTGAGGAAATTGGAGTGAAGTTTCTAGAGTTAGTCTCTGTTGCAGAAATAAAGCTTTATCAAGCCTCCAGCAGTAATGGAGACCTTTATTTATAGTGTCTTTTACAAGTTCAGGACATCCCATCTCAGCCAATGAAGTACTGTTGAAGTGAAGTTATTATAATGTAGAGAAAGACAGCGTATATTGGCAAGGAATATGAGTTTTAAATAGACTCCAGCTAGTTGTTCTTTCAAGAGTTCGCTCATCCTTTTGAAGAATATAAGACAATATGTGAACACTATCCAAAAACATCTATCGGCATATCTGATTAAGCTGGTTTCCTACGGGAAGTCATTACCTGCATATACTATGTAATTACAACAGAAATTCCTTCATGTTTTTGAGACGTTAATGCATTTAGCTCTCAAACTTATATTGGAACCAAACTAACTAAATGAACATAGGCAAACTGTTTGATATGAAAGTCAGGTGACAAAAATTAAGCTAAACGAGCACTATGACTACTTTTCAAATCTTATTTACTGGAATGATAAAGTTAACATTGGAGCCTCAATTTGGTTGGCAAAATAAGGAAACAAAGCTGCTGAGCAAGTTTGACTGTACCTGTAAGGTGACGAGTGTTATCAAGCAACTTGTAACAGCACAACTGACCATAGAACATTTAACGCATCCTTTATAACAGGGTTGTCCAACCTTTTCGGGCAGAGGGCCAAATAATGATTTTTGCTCGGCCCAGGGAGCCGGTAAGCAAATTTTGAAAGATAAAAGCACTGAAAATTTATCTTACTAATAAAAACAGCAAATGTGCATTTTTGTGATGAAGCTTTAAAGGAGAAGACTAATTTATTGACTGACTTTCTCGTCACTATATTGAAAAATGATTTAGTGACATCCTGGCATTGTTTTTGCTTGCATAAGTAATCAATCTCTGCTCGCACATTTGATGTAGCGATGCAGAGTATTCTGGATAGATGTCCATCTTTCAGAGAAACCTCGATCTCTCTCCCCCCTCTCCATGTGTGTGTCTTGTTCTCTTTGCCCCACCTCCCTTTAGGACTAGGGGACACAGACTGAAAGTTCTGTGCAAAAGATGTTATGGAAATATGAGGAAGTAATTTTTTTTTAATGGTAATGACCTGGACCTCGCTGCCCGCAAATGTGCTGGAAGTGGACACGATCAATGACATCAAGAGGAAGCTGGATGGCCACCTAAAAGAAAAAGACTTGTAGGGCTACGGGGATCAAGCCAGGGAGTGGGATTGACTGCATAGATCCGTGGAGGGCTGGCATGGGCTTGATGGACAGAATGGCCTCCTTCTGTGCGTCAAGTAAATGACTCTCTGACTCTCTCTCCCCCTGCCCCATCTCTCTCTGTCTGTCCACTCTCTCTCTCTCTGCCCCTCCTCACACTCTTTTCACCCCTCTCTGTTCCCCCCCTCCCTTTCTCTGATCCCTCCCTCTCTCCCACAGAAGAAGAGAGTGGACGCTCAGCAGATTGTTGGGCAGTTCTTTTAAAAAGGTCGCTGTCGGTTTCACTGCCGACAGCTGCTGACATTGGGAACAGCCGTTTCCCAACAGACTTGGAGTTTTTTGGCTGGCTTTTTAAAAAAAACTCAGAACCCGCCAGAAAACCCCGAGTCTGTTGGAAAACGGCTGTTCCCGATGTCAGCAGCTGTCAGCTGTGAAACTGACAGCGATCTTTTTAAAAAGGCTGCTCTGTAAGAAGACAACAATGGGAAATTTTCCATCTCCAGTCACGGTGACTATGAGGAACGGCCCTGGGTACAGTTTATATCCCCAGGCCGGATGGAAACCTTTGGGGGGTTGGATTCTGGCCTGCCATTGTTGGATGTTGGACAACCCTGCTCTATAACAAATGGTGTGAAATCGTGCTCTGTACTCACAGCAAGTCTTTTTGACTTGCTTTTGACAGCTATGTTGGATGATACAATTACAGATTTGAAGCAGGGCATCAGCATACAATTCAAGGCAAAAGGCAGCATTTCCAACCTCAGCAGAATAAAGACCAAAACTGTAATAAGGCAATGCATGATTCATGAATTTTTATTTGTTGATAACTAAGTTATACTCAAATATTCTTAAATGGATCCACAGCGTGTTACTTATCAGTTTTAGTTGACCTTATATGTTGCTCATCAGCTTAAAAGCATCTAAGTTATATACCAGATTCCAACCCAAGTTTATAACTCAAAACAATTTCGAGCAGTTTTTGTATTCACTGCAGACTGCACTTCCCACAAGGAAATCAGAGCTCCCTGTAAAGCAAAATTTAAAATATGTGGTGAACAGGAGTAATATGCCTCAGAGTAAAGGCCTACGCGGGTCTGCAATTGAAACCCGACCCGAGTCCGAAAGAACCACATCAGACCTGCACCCGACCCGGCCCAAGTCCTTTGATTTTTTCCCCGCGCCCGACCCGACCACTGGAATGAAGTTGATTATATCAAAGAGGTTGTGCTCTACCTTGGATGGAATTGCTCACTGCAGACTAGTGCGGAGTCCAGATGCACATTTCCCGCCTTGACGTCCTGGCTGTTCAAATTTTGAAGCTTTTCCCTCCCTGACCAAAAGACAGCACTGTATCCTACCTGGTCCAACCCGACCCGAGACTGAATGCCGGACCTGGAAGAGAGACCCGACCCAAACCCAACACATGTCGTCGGTCTGGTCGGGTTTGGGTTGGGTAGCCATGCTCTACCTCAGAGTTATCAACAAAGCCTTGTACCATTGGCTTATGCAAAAGAGTCCCAGGGACCACAGCGGTGTACTGGTAATGTCACTAGACTAGTAATCCAGAGGCCCAGGCCAATGCCTTGGGGACACAGGTTCAAATCCCACCACGGCAGCTGGTGCAATTTAATTAATAAGTTCAATTAATTAAAAAATAAATAATCTGAAATTGAAAGCTGGTCTCAGTAATAGTGCCATGAAACTATCATCGATTGTTCCAAAACCCATCTGGTTCACCAATGTCCTTTAGGGCAGGAAATCTGCCGTCCTTACCTGTTCTGGCCTACATGTGACTCCAGACCTACAACAATGTGGCTGACTCTTAACTGGCCTCTGAAATGGCCCAGCAAGCCACTCAGTTCAAGGGCAGTTAGGAACATAGGAGCTATTCAGCCCATTGAGCCTGATTCTCCATTCAATTAGATCATGGCTAATCATTTACCTCAATGCCACTTTCCTGTGCTATCCTCATATCCCTTGATGTCATTAGTACCCAGAAACCTATCGATTTCTGTCTTGAACTCGCTCAATGATTGAGCTTCCACAGCCCTCTAGGGTACAGAATTCTGAAGATTCACCACCCTCTGAGCGAAGAAATTCCAACTCATCTCAGCCTGAAAAGACCTACTCCTTATTCTGAGACAATGTCCCCTGGTTCTAGACTCACCAGCTAGGGGAAACATCCTTTCTACATCCACCTTGTCAGGCCCTGTAAGAATTTTGTAAGTTTCAATGAGATTATCTCTCATTCTTCGAAATTCTAGAGAATACAGGCCCATTTTCCTCAATCACTCCTCATAAGACAATCACGCCATCCCAGGGATTAGTCTGGTGAACCTCTGTTGCACTCCCTCTATGGCAAGTATATCGTTCCTTATATAAGGAAACTAAAACTGTACACTGTAGTCCAGGTGCGGACTTACCAAGGCTCTATTACTCCTGTACTTAAATCCCCTTGCAATGAACGGCAACATACCATTTACCTTCCTAACTGCTTGCCGCACCTGCATGCTAGCTTTTAGTGACTCATGAACAAGGACACCGAGGTCCCTTTGGACATAAACACTTCCCAATCTCTCACCATTTAAGAAATACTCTGCATTTCTGTTTTTCCTACCAAAGTGGATAACTTCACACTTATTCAGGTTATATTCCATCTGCCATGTACTTGTCCATTCACTTAACCTGTCCAAGTCCCCTTGAAGCCTCCTTGCATCCTCCTCACAACTTACATTCCCACCTAGTTTTGGGTCATCAGCGAATTTGGAAATATTACATTTGGTCCCCACATCCAAATCATTTATACAGATTGTGAACAGTTGTGGTCCTAGCAATGATTGATCCTTGCGGTACTCCACGAGTAAACAGCCTGCCATCCTGAGAATGACCCGTTTATTCCTACTCTCTGTAATAGAAACATAGAAAATAGGAGCAGGAGTAGGCCATTCAGCCCTTCGAGCCTGCTCTGCCGTTCATTATGATCATGGCTGATCATCCAACTCAGTAACCTGTTCCCGCTTTCACCCCATATCCTTTGATCCGCTTAAACCCAAGAGCTATATCTAACTCCTTCTTGAAAACATACAATGTTTTGGCCTCAACTGTTTTCTGTGGTAGCGAATTCCACAGGTTCACCACTCTCTGGGTGAAGAAATTTCTCCTCATCTCAGTCATGACCCCTGGTTCTGGACTCCCCCACCATCAGGAATATCCTTCTTGCATCTACCCTGTCGAGTCATAGAGCCTGTTAGAATTTTATAGGTTTCTATGAGATCCCCCCTCACTCTTCTGAACTCCAGCGAATATAATCTTAACCGACTCAATCTCTCCTCATATGTCAGTCCTGCCATCCCAGGAATCAGTCTGGTAAACCTTCGCGGCACTCCCTCTATAGCAAGACCATCCTTCTTCAGATAAGCAGACCAAAACTGTATACAACATTCCAGGTGTGGCCTCACCAAGGCCTTGTATAATTGCAGCAAGACGTCCCTGCTCCTGTACTTGAATCCTCTCGCTATGAAGGCCAACATACCATTTGCCTTTTTTACTGCCTGTTGCACCTGCATGCTTCAGCGACTGGTGTACAAGAACACCCAGGTCTCATTGCATATCCCCCTCTCTCAGTTTATAGCCATTCAGATAACAATCGCCCTACCTGTTTTTGCTACCAAAGTGGATAACCTCACATTTATCCACATTATACTGCATCTGCCATGCATTTTCCTGCTCACTCAACTTGTCCAAATCAGCCTGAAGCCTCTCTGCATCCTCCTCACAACTCACTCTCCCACCCAGTTTTGTGCCATATGCAAAGTTGGAGATATTACATTTAGTTCCCTCATCTAAATCATTAATGTATATTGTGAATAGCTGGGGTCCAAGCACCGATCCCTGTGGTACCCCACTAGTCACTGCCTGCCATTGGGAGAAAGACCCATTTATCCCTACTCTTTGTTTCCTGTCTGCCAACCAATTTTCTATCCATCGCAAAACACTACTCCCAATCCCATGCGCTTTAATTTTACACGCTAATCTCTTATGTGGGACTTTGTTGAAAGCCTTCTTAAAGTCCAAATAAACCACATCCACTGGCTCCCCCTCATCAACTCTACTAGTTACATCCTTGAAGAATTCTAATAGATTTGTCAAGCATGATTTCCCTTTCGTAAATCCATGCTGACTCTGCCTGATTCTACCACTGTTCTCCAAGTGCTCTGCTATAAAATCTTTGATAATGGACTCTAGAATTTTCCCCACTACCGACGTCAGGCTGACTGGTCTATAATTTCCTGCTTTCTCTCTACCTCCCTTTTTAAATAGTGTGGTTACATTAGGTACCCTCCAATCTGTAGGAACTGTTCCAGAGTCTATAGAATCTTGGAAGATGACCACCAATGCATCCACTATTTCTAGGGCCACTTCCTTAAGTACTCTGGGATGCAGACCATCAGGCCCTGGGGATTTATCAGCCTTCAATCTCATCAATTTCCCCAACACCATTCCTCTACTAATACAGATTTCCTTCAGTTCTTCTCTCTCACTAAACCCTGTGTTCCCCAACATTTCTGCTATGATATTCGTGTCCTCCTCTGTATTCTGTCTCTGAACCAATTCTCAATCCATACCAGTATATTACCAATCCCATGCACTCTAACCTCTTGTGTGGGACCTTATCAAAAGCCTTCTGAAAATCCAAATAAACTACATCCATTGGTTCTCCTTTATCTATGCTACAAACAACAATCCTCCAAAAACTTGAAAAGGTTTGACAAACATGATTTCCCTTTCATAAATCTATGTTGACTCTGCCCGGTCACATTTTTTAAGTATCTAGTTATCACATCTTTTATAATAGATTCTAACATCTTCCCTACTACTGACGTCAAACTTACAGGTCAGTAGTTCCGTTTTCTCTTTCTCTCCTTTCTTAAATAGTGGTGTGAAATTTGCTACTTCCCAGTCTGCAGGAACCTTTCCTGAATCTAAAGAATTTTGAAAGATAACCACCAATGTATCCGCTATCTCTTTAGCCACTTCCCTCAACAGTATGGGATGTAGCTCATTTGGTCGAACCTTTTATTTGAATACTAGCTCTTTATTAATAATAATTTCTTTCAGTTCCTCATTTTCACAAACCATTTGATTCCCCAGTATTTCTGGGAGATTTTCTGTATTTTCCTCTGTGAAGACAGACACAAAGTAATTGTTCAGGGACAGGCAACAAATGCTGGCCTTGCCAGTGACACCCAAATCCCATGAAAAAATAAAACAAAAAGGATGTCCACTGTACATTGCTAATCTTTGATAATCAGGAAAACAGCAGGGCCAGGTCAAATAGTTCAGGCTAAAGCTACACTCCTCAGATTAACTACCTAAAATTCGGCCAATGGTCAGGGACAGGAGGGTGTGACTATGAGTGAGGCAGGTAGAGGGATCCAGGAAGTAGCGTTGCAGGAGCCTCAGCCCTTGTCCTTGTCAAACAGGTTCGAGATTCTTGCTCCCTGTGTGGACGAGAGAAGGGACTGTAGGGAGGATGAGCAAACTGCCCATAGCACCGTGGTACAGGGAGCTATTCAAGTGGGAGAGAAAAGAGAAATGCAGTCGTAATCAGGGATAGTATAGTTAGGGGCATAGACACTGTTCTCTGTGGCCAGGATCGAGAGTCCCGAAGACTGTGTTGCCTACCTCGTGCCAGGGTTCAGGATATCTCATCTGGGCTGCAGAGGAACTTGGAGTTGGGGGGGGGGCAAGATCCAGTTGTCGTGGTCCATGTAGGTACCAACGATATAGGCAGAATGAGGATAGAGGTTCTGCTGAGGGAATATGAGCAGCTCGGGGCTAAATTAAAAAGCAGGACCAAAAAGGTAATAATCTCCAGATTACTACCTGAGCCACGAGCTAATTGGCACAGGGTCAATAAGATTAAAGAGGTAAATGCGTGGCTCAAAGATTGGTGTGGGAGAAGTGGGTTTGAATTCATGGGACATTGGCACCAGTACTGGGGAAGGAGAGAGCTGTTCCGCTGGGACCAAAGTCCTGGCGAATCGCATAACTAGGGCTGTAGATAAGGCTTTAAACTAAATAGTGGGGGGTGGGGGGGGGGGGGGGGGCGGGGGGGAGAGAGAGGGTTTAGTTGCATGGAAAATTAGCAAGTCAAAGTTAAAGGAGAAGGTAGGAGTGCAGATTAGTGATGAGGCTGATTGTTACCAGAAAATAAAAGGGACAGACCGTGTGAACGTCATATTCCACCAAGGAATTGTACAAAAGTAGGGTAATTTGATAATAGAACAAACTTATAGGCTTTGTATCTGAATGCTTGAAGTATTTGGAATAAAATAAGTGAGTTAACAGCACAAATAGCGACGAGTGGGTATGATTTAGTGGTGATTACTGAGACGTGGTTGCAGGGAAACCAAGTTTGGGAACTGAATATCCTAGGTTACTCAGTATTTCGAAAGGATAGGCAGGAAGGAAAAGGAGGAGGTACAGCTTTGTTAGTAAAGAAAGAGATCAGTGCTGTAATGAGAAACAATATAGGCACTGGAGGTCAAGGCGTAGAATCAATCAGGGTGGAAACAAGAAATAGCAAGGGAAAGAAGTCCCTGGTGGGAGTAATCTATAGGTCCCCAAACAGTAGTTCTGCAGTGAGGCACAGTATAAACCAGGAAATACTGGGGGCTTGTAAGAAAGGTACTACAATAATCATGGGTGATTTTAATATGCATATAGACTGGATTAATCAAATTGGCAAAGGTAGCCTTGAGAGAGAGTTCATTGAAGGTATTAGAGATTGTTTTTTGGAGCAATATGTTGTGGAACCAACCAGGGAACAGGCTATTCTAGATTTGGTATTGTGTAATGAGGTGGGATTAATGATCTCATAGTTAAGGATCCTCGAGGGAAGAGTGATCATAGCATGCTAGAATTTCAAATTCAGTTTGAGGGCGAGAAACTGGAGTCCCACACTAGCGTCCTGGAGTTAAACATAGGCATGAGGACAGATTTGGCCCTAGTGGACTGGGCAGGAAGACTAAAAGATATGACAGTTGATGAGTAATGGCAGATGTTTGAGGAGATATTCAATTTCTCCCAACTAAAATATATTCCAGAGAGGAAGAAAGATTGTAAGTGGGGCAAAACATCCATGGCTAAGCAAGGAAGTTAAGGATAACATAAAGACAAATACTAAGGCATACCATATTGCAAAGGCCAGTGGCAGGGTGGAAGATTGGGAAACTTGTAAAGATCAACAAAGGGTTACTAAAAAAGTAATAAAAAGAGCAAAGGTAAATTAGGAAAGAAAACTAGCGCAAAATATAAAACGGATAGCAAAAGCTTCTATAGGTATAATAAAAGGGAAGACAGTAGCTAAAGTGAATGTTGGTCCCTTGGAGGATGAGACTGGGAAATTAATAGAGGGGAACATAGAAATGGCGGAGACACTAAATCAGTATTCTGCCTCAGTTTTCACGGTGGAGGACACTAGTACCATCCCAATAGTAACAGGAAATGCAGAGGTTATAGAAAGAGCAGAACTTAGAACAATCATCATCACAAGGGAAAAAGTACTGAGCAAACTATTGGGATTGAAGTCAGACAAGTCCCCAGGGCCTGATGGCCGACATCCTAGGGTCCTAAAGGAAGTGGCGGCAGAGATAGTGGATCCATTGGTTAAAATATTCCAAAAATCTCTGGATGCAGGGAAGGTTCTCGTGGATTGTAAAAAAGCTAATATAACACCCTTATTCAAAAAAGGAGGGAGGCAGAAAGTAGGAAACTACTGACCAGCTAGTTTAACATCTGTCGTTGGGAAATTGTTAGAATCCATTATTAAGGAAGTAATAACAGGACATTTAGAAAGTCAAAATGCAATCCATCAGAATCAGCATGGTTTTATGAAAGGTAAATAGTGTTTGACTAATCTGCTAGAGTTCTTCGAAGGTATAACAAGCAAAGTGGATAATGGGGATCCTGTAGATGTAGTATATCTGGACGTCTAGAAGGCATTTGATAAGGTGCCGCACAAAAGGTTAATACACAAGGTAAGATCACATGGGGTTAAGGGCAATTTATTAGCTTGGACAGAGGATTGGCTAACCAACAGAAAACAGAAGGTCAGGATAAATGGGTCTTTTTCTGGTTGGCAAGATGTAACTAGTGGGGTCCTCAGGCCCCAACTATTTACAATCTATATTAATGACTTGGATGCAGAAGGTACTATAGCCAAATTTACAGATTACATTAAAATAGGTGGGATAGTAAGTTGCAATAAAGAAATAAGAAATTTACAAATGGATATGGATAGAACATAGAACATAGAAAATACAGCACAGAACAGGCCCTTCGGCCCACGATGTTGTGCCGATCCTTTGTCCTCTGTCAAGGACAATTTAATCTATACCCCATCATTCTCCTTTATCCATATACCTATCTAAAAGCCGTTTGAAAGTCCCTAAAGTTTCTGACTCAACAACTTCCCCAGGCAAGGCATTCCATGCCCCGACCACTCTCTGGGTAAAGAACCTTCCCCTGACATCCCCCTTATATCTCCCACCCTTCACCTTAAATTTATGACCCCTTGTAACGCTTTGCTCCACCCGGGGAAAAAGTTTCTGACTGTCTACCCTATCTATTCCCCTGATCATCTTATAAACCTCTATCATGTCACCCCTCATCCTTCTCCGTTCTAATGAGAAGAGGCCTAGAATGTTCAGCCTTTCCTCCTAAGACTTATTCTCCATTCCAGGCAACATCCTGGTAAATCTCCTCTGCACCCTCTCCAAGGCTTCCACATCCTTCCTAAAATGAGGCGACCAGAACTGCACACAGTACTCCAAATGAGGCCTTACCAAGGTCCTGTACAGCTGCATCATCACCTCACGGCTCTTAAATTCAATCCCTCTGCTAATGAACGCTAACACCCCATATGCCTTCTTCACAGCCCTATCCACTTGAGTTGCAACTTTCAACGATCTATGCACATAGACCCCAAGGTCTCTCTGCTCCTCCACATGCCCAAGAACCCTACCGTTAACCCAGTATTTTGCATTCGTGTTTGTCCTTCCAAAATGGACGACCTCACACTTTTCAGGGTTAAACTCCATCTGCCACTTTTCAGCCCAGCACTGCAACCTATCCAAGTCCCTTTGCAGACGACAATAGCCCTCCTCGGTATCCACAACTCCACCAACCTTTGTATCATCTGCAAATTTACTGACCCACCCTTCGACTTCCTCATCCAAGTCGTTAATAAAAATCACAAACAGGAGAGGACCCAGAACTGATCCCTGTGGCACGCCACTGGTAACTGGGCTCCAGGCTGAGTATTTACCATCTAAGACCACTCTCTGCCTTCTATCAGTTAGCCAATTCTTAATCCAACTGGCCACATTCCCCACAGGTTAGGTGAATGGGCCAAAGTCAGGCAGATGGAGTTTAACGTGGATAAGTGTGAGGTTATCCATTTTGGTCAGAATAGAAAGGCAAATTATCTAAATGGAAAGAAACTTCAGAATGCTTCAGCGCAGAGGGATCTGGGTGTCCTCGTGCATGAATCGCAGAAAGTTAGTATGCAGGTACAGCAGGTAATAAGGAAGGCAAATGGAATTTTGGCATTTATTGCGAAAGGAATAGAATATACAAGTAGGAAGTGTTGCTGCAACTGTACAAGGCATTAGTGAGACTGCACCAGGAGTATTGTGTATAGTTTTGGTCGTCCCCTTACTTGAGGAGGGATGTAGTTGCATTGGAGGCAGTTCAGAGGAGGTTCACTAGATTGATTCCAGAGATGAGGGGTTTGTCTTATGAAGAGAGATTGAGCAGTTTAGGCCTTTATTCTCTCGAGTTTAGAAGAATGAGAGGAGATCTAATTGAGGTATATAAGATGATTAAGGGGATTGACAAAGTAGATGTAGAGCGGATGTTTCCTCTTGTGGGGCAATCTAGAATGAGAGGTCATAGTTTTAGGATAAGGGGTAGCAGATTTAAAACAGAGATGAGGAGAAATTACTTCTCTCAAAGGGTCGTGAGTCTGTGGAATTCACTACCCCAGAGTGCGGTGGATGCCGGGACATTGAGTAAATTTGAAGAGATAGACAGATTTTTAATTAGTAAAGGGTTGAAGGGTTATGGAGAACGGGCAGGAAATTGGACTCGAGGCCGAGATGCGATCAGCCATGATCGTATTGAATGGCGGAGCATGTTCAAGGGGCTGAATTGTCTACTCCTGCTCCTAGTTCTTATGGCCGTATGACCTTATTTATTATAGAAAATAAAATATATACAGAAGCCAAATAAACCAGGACACAAAAAGATGAACAAACTTGCATTTCATGATCTCAGGATGTCCTGAAGTACTACACAGCTAATGAAGTATTTTTGAAGTATAATCACTGTTGTAATTGTTACGACCACGTGGTGCGACGTGGGTGGTTCCCACTGTTCAACTCCCCACCTGACTGCAGCAAGTTTATTTGTATTACAGTTTAGCCCGTCGGTGTTTTATTTTTCAAATAAACAGACAGCAACAAGTTTTTTTGTCGGTTTCTAAAACAGAAGGTCAATTGTTTATTGATCAATATGCCTTATCCTGAAATTGTCACAACCGCATCCACTCACTCATTCGCATGCACAGGAAGAGACTAATAGAGAAGGAAAAAAGGAAGGTGACTTTTCGTGGTGGAGGGGAAAGGTTACAATAAAACTGTTCAATTCTGTTGAAAATCAAGTTCTTGATAGATGCAGGCTTGAGATGATAGTAGATTTCTCTATTGACTGAAGGTTCCATTAAAGACGGTGGGTTACTTCTAGCTCTCACTGCTGTATAATGTAGATGTTGGATTCTGCAGCAGGGCTGGTGTGCTTTCTGGCTTGGCCGGATCACAAGCGTTAGGATGTTGCTTTTTTTCTCTCTCTCTCTCTGCTACCATTTTTAAAGGTAAAGCTGTTATCTATCACCACCTATTAGGAGACTCTCTGATATCTTCCCCATGGGTGATTATACAATGGCCCAGGACGCCGCTACGTCACACCTCCTTTGTTCAAAAGAAGTCATTCAATTCTGGAATGTTTTAGGATAGGTGTGGGATGGGTTCAATTGCCACCTCTTAGCTTTGAAGATTTGTCTTTTGTCTTTGTCAGACAGTTTGAATACACAAAAGGCCAATCCCTTTTTCTTTGGATGGCCATTTTGGACCAGTCACTTTTTAAAATAAAGGTTCATTTTTTAAAAGACAAAGTTCATTTTTCATAACACTTCAGAGTTAGTCAATGATTGTTGCATCATCGCATTTCTGGTGTGCGTGACATAATGAAGAGTAATGCAGCAACCAATATACATAAAGATCCCACAAACAGAAATAAGATAAATGAAAATATCATGTGTTGCTTAGTGATTTAGGTTGAGGGACAAATATTGGCCAGGACACCAGGAAAATACCCTTGCTGCTCTTCAAAAAGTGCTTTCACAACTGCCTGTGTGGCAAATGAAGCCTCAGTTTAAAGTCTCACTCCCTTTGCACCACACTAAAGTGTCACCCTAGATGACGTCTTCAAGTGTCTAGAATGCAGCTTGAACCCTTGACATTCTGACCCAGAGGTGAGAGTGCTTCCACTGAGATAAGGCTGAAACCTATAGTAATAATTCACTGTTTACTTTAAATGGTTTCCGTTACTAAAATAATTTGTTTCAATTTGTAAGTCAAATGGGACATATTTCTACTCCCAAAGAGGTCAGCGAGGGAAAAGCTTCAAAATTTGAACAGTCAGGACGTCAAGGCGGGAAATGTGCATCCGCCTCCGCACTAGTCTGCAGTGAGCGATTCCATCCAAGGTAGAGCACGACCTCTTTGATATAATCAACTTCATTCCGGTAGTCAGGTCGGGCGTGGGGAAAAAAAAATCACAGGACTTGGGCTGGGTCAGGTGGGATGTGGTTCTATCGGGCTCGGGTCAGGTTTCAATTGCATACCTGAGCAGGCCTTTAGTCTCCTTGGGTTGCTGTCTGAACGACATAAATTTGAGACAGTATATTCGGAAGTTAAGTTTGACTTTCAACCGGTCTTGTAATGTAGACCATATGATACTTTGGTCTTTTAAATCATCTACAGAAAGTCCGGACGTGTTTAACCTGTGGAGGCCATCATTCCCAATAGCAATTTTCATCCTTATAGTTTCTCTGTCTGGTTCAGAGACAGCCAGGTCAAGAAAACACAATTTCATTTTGCGTTCCAGTTTCGGGATGGAAACTTTGTTGTGATTTTGTTTTGAACAGTATCAGTGGCGGGAATAAAGATTTGAACTTGCACAGCCCTCAAGGGGTTAAGTCAGGGATAGAATCATAGAAAGTTTACGGCATAGAAAGAGGCCACTTGGCCCATCATGTCTGTGTCAGCCAAAAAAACATTCCACCCATTCTAATCCCACCTTCCAGCATGTGGTCCCTAGCTCTGCAGATAACGGCACTTGAGGTGCATATCCAGACTCCTTTTGATTGAGTTGGGCGTTTCTGCCTCAACTACCCTTTCAGGCAGTGAGTTCCAGACTCCCACCACCTTCTGGATGAAAAAACTTCTACCACTTTAAATCTATGCCCCCTAGTCCCTGACCTCTCTACTAAAGTAAATAGGCCCTGCACATCCACTCTATCCAGGCCCCTCACAATTTTGTACATCTCCATCAAATGTCCCCTCAGCCTTCTCTGTTCCAAGGAGAACAACCCCAGCCTAACTAATCTTTCCTCATAGCTGCATTTTTCCAGTCGCAGCAACATCCTCGTAAATCTCCTCTGTACCCTCTCTTGTGCAATTACATCCTTTCTGTAAGGAGCTTTCTGGGGCGGCACAGTGGCGCAGTGGTTAGCACCGCAGCCTCACAGCTCCAGGGACCCGGGTTCGATTCCGGGTACTGCCTGTGTGGAGTTTGCAAGTTCTCCCTGTGTCTGCGTGGGTTTTCTCCGGGTGCTCCGGTTTCCTCCCACAAGCCAAAAGACTTGCAGGTTGATAGGTAAATTGGCCATTATAAATTGTCACTAGTATAGGTAGGTGGTAGGGAAATATAGGGACAGGTGGGGATGTTTGGTAGGAGTGTGGGATTGGTGTAGGATTAGTATAAATGGGTGGTTGATGTTCGGCACAGACTCGGTGGGCCGAAGGGCCTGTTTCAGTGCTGTATCTCTAATCTAAAATCTAATCTAATCTAAAAGCTGACCATAACTGCACACAGTGCTCAAGTTGTGGCCGAACCAATGAGTTATACAGTTCCAGCATAACCTCCCTGATCTTATATTCTAAACCTTGACTAATAAAGAACAGGATTTCATATGCCTTCTCAACCACATTATCGGCTTGTCCTGCTACTTTCAGGGATCTGTGGACATTTCCTCCAAGGTCCCTCACTTCCCCTACACTTCTCAGTATTTCCCCATTAATTGTGTATTTCTTTGCCTTGTTTGACCTCCCCAAATGCATCACCTCACACTTCTCTGTGTTGAATTCATTTGCCACTTTGCTGCCCATCTGGCCAGACCATCAATACCTTGCTGCAGCCTACAGCTCTCCTCCTCGCTATCTACCACATGGCCAATCTCTGCAAACTTCTTGATCATGCCCCCCACATTTATGTCCAAATCGTTAATACATACCAAAAAAGCAGGGGACCTAGTACTGAGACCTGCAGAATGCCACTGGAAACAATTCTCCCTATTTAGTGAGATACCTGGTGTTGTTATTGCTTGCACAAGTAGTCAATGTCTGCCCGGACACTTGATGTAGTGATGCGAAGAATCTACGAAGATGTCGGGAGTAATCTTAATCTCTCCCTCCATCTCACACCTCTCTCTCACTCACCAGCCTCTCTCACCTCTGTTTCTCTCTCACACCCCAGTCTCTCACCTCTCTCCAAAAACCCCCAGCCTCTCTCACCCCTCCCCCCGTTTCTGTCATCTCCCTCCACACCCACATTTCTTTCTCTCTGCACCCACATCTCTCTATTTCGCCACGCCCACATCTCTCTCTCTCTCGCCTCGCCCACATCTCTCTCTCTCGACGCCTACATTTCCCACGTCTCCCCCCCTCTCTCCACCCACGTCTCCCCCCCTCTCTCCACCCACGTCTCCCCCCGCCTCTCTCCACCCACGTCTCCCCCCGCCTCTCTCCACCCACATCTCCCCCCGCCACTCTCCACCCACGTCTCCCCCCGCCACTCTCCACCCACGTCTCCCCCCCCTCTCCACCCACGTCTCCCCCCCCTCTCTCCACCCACGTCACACCCTCGCTCTCTCTCTCCACCCGCGTCAGCCCCCTCTCTCTCTCCACCCGCGTCACCCCCCCTCTCTCTCTCCACCCGCGTCACCCCCCCTCTCTCTCTCTCTACCCGCGTCACCCCCCCTCTCCACCCGCGTCACTCCCTCTCTTTCTCTCTCTCCACCCGCGTCACCCCCCCCTCTCTCTCTCCACCCGCGTCACCCCCCCTCTCTCTCTCCACCCGCGTCACCCCCTCTCTCTCTCTCCACCCGCGTCACCCCCTCTCTCTCTACCCACGTCTCCCCCCTCTCTCTTCCCCCTCGTCTCCCTCCTCTCTCTCTCTCTCTCTCTCTACCCGCGTGTCTCTTCACCCACGTCTCCCTCTATCTCTTCACCCACGTCTCCCTCTATCTCTTCACCCACGTCTCCCTCTATCTCTTCAACCCCCCGCTCTCTCTCTCTTCACACCCCCCCGCTCCCTCCCTCTCTCTCTTCAACCCCATGCTCTCTCTCTCCCTCTCTTCAACCCCCTGCTCTCTCTCTCCCTCTCTTCAACCCCCTGCTCTCTCTCCCTCTCTTCAACCCCCTGCTCTCTCTCCCTCTCTTCAACCCCCTGCTCTCCCTCTCCCTCTCTTCAACCCCCTGCTCTCCCTCTCCCTCCACACCCCCCTGCTCTCTCGCTCTCCACACCCCCCCGCTCTCTCTCTTCACCCCCCCCGCTCTCTCTCTTCACCCCCCCGCTCTCTCTCTTCACAACCCCCGCTCTCACCCACCCTCCCCCCCCCACTATCACACACTCCCCCTCGCTCTCTCACCACCCCCCCCCCACGCTCGCTCTCTCCTCCCCCCACGCGCTCTCTCCTCCCCCCACGCGCTCTCTCCTCCCCCCACGCGCCCTCTCGTCACAACCCCCACTCTCACTCTCCCTCTCCCCCCGCTCTCTCCTCCCCCACACACTCTCTCCCTCCTCCCCCACACACTCTCTCTCTCCTCCCCCACACACTCTCTCTCTCTCTCTCTCTCCTCCCCCACACACTCTCTCTCTCTCTCTCTCTCCTCCCCCACACACTCTCTCTCTCTCTCCTCACCCACACACTCTCTCTCTCTCTCTCTCCTCACCCACACACTCTCTCTCTCTCCTCACCCACACACTCTCTCTCTCTCTCTCTCCTCACCCACACACTCTCTCTCTCTCGCTCTCTCTCTCCTCACCCACACACTCTCTCTCTCTCTCTCCTCACCCACACACTCTCTCTCTCTCTCTCCTCACCCACACACTCTCTCTCTCTCTCTCCTCACCCACACACTCTCTCTCTCTCTCTCCTCACCCACACACTCTCTCTCTCTCTCTCCTCACCCACACACTCTCTCTCTCTCTCTCCTCACCCACACACTCTCTCTCTCCTCACCCACACACTCTCTCTCTCTCTCCTCACCCACACACTCTCTCTCTCTCTCTCTCCTCACCCACACACTCTCTCTCTCCTCACCCACACACTCTCTCTCCCTACCACCACACTCTCTCTCCCTACCACCACACTCTCTCTCTCCTCCCACCACACACTCTCTCTCCTCACCCACACACTCTCTCTCTCTCTCTCCTCACCCACACACTCTCTCTCTCCTCACCCACACACTCTCTCTCCCTACCACCACACTCTCTCTCTCCTCCCACCACACTCTCTCTCTCCTCCCCCACACACTCTCTCTCCTCCCCCACACACTCTCTCTCTCTCTCCTCACCCACACACTCTCTCTCTCTCTCTCTCCTCACCCACACACTCTCTCTCTCTCCTCACCCACACACTCTCTCTCTCCTCACCCACACACTCTCTCTCCCTACCACCACACTCTCTCTCTCCTCCCACCACACTCTCTCTCTCCTCACCCACACACTCTCTCTCTCTCTCTCCTCACCCACACACTCTCTCTCTCCTCACCCACACACTCTCTCTCCCTACCACCACACTCTCTCTCTCCTCCCACCACACTCTCTCTCTCCTCCCCACACACTCTCTCTCTCCTCCCCACACACTCTCTCTCTCCTCCCCACACTCTCTCTCTCTCTCCTCACCCACACACTCTCTCTCTCTCCTCACCCACACACTCTCTCTCTCTCCTCACCCACACACTCTCTCTCTCTCTCCTCACCCACACACTCTCTCTCTCTCCTCACCCACACACTCTCTCTCTCTCCTCACCCACACACTCTCTCTCCCTACCACCACACTCTCTCTCTCCTCCCACCACACTCTCTCTCTCCTCACCCACACACTCTCTCTCTCTCTCTCCTCACCCACACACTCTCTCTCTCCTCACCCACACACTCTCTCTCCCTACCACCACACTCTCTCTCCTCCCACCACACTCTCTCTCCTCCCACCACACTCTCTCTCCTCCCACACACTCTCTCTCTCCTCACCCACACACTCTCTCTCTCTCCTCACCCACACACTCTCTCTCTCTCCTCACCCACACACTCTCTCTCTCTCCTCACCCACACACTCTCTCTCTCTCCTCACCCACACACTCTCTCTCTCTCCTCACCCACACACTCTCTCTCTCTCCTCACCCACACACTCTCTCTCTCTCCTCACCCACACACTCTCTCTCTCTCCTCACCCACACACTCTCTCTCCCTACCACCACACTCTCTCTCACCTCCCACCACACTCTCTCTCTCCTCACCCACACACTCTCTCTCCCTACCACCACACTCTCTCTCCTCCCACCACACTCTCTCTCTCCTCCCCACACACTCTCTCTCTCCTCCCCACACTCTCTCTCTCTCCTCACCCCCACACTCTCTCTCTCTCCTCACCCACACACTCTCTCTCTCTCCTCACCCACACACTCTCTCTCTCTCCTCACCCACACACTCTCTCTCTCTCCTCACCCACACACTCTCTCTCTCTCCTCACCCACACACTCTCTCTCTCTCCTCACCCACACACTCTCTCTCTCTCCTCACCCACACACTCTCTCTCTCTCCTCACCCACACACTCTCTCTCTCTCCTCACCCACACACTCTCTCTCTCCCTACCACCACACTCTCTCTCTCCTCCCACCACACTCTCTCTCTCTCTCTCCTCCCACCACACTCTCTCTCTCCTCACCCACACACTCTCTCTCCCTACCACCACACTCTCTTTCTCCTCCCACCACACTCTCTCTCTCCTCCCCACACACTCTCTCTCTCCTCCCCACACACTCTCTCTCTCCTCACCCACACACTCTCTCTCTCTCCTCACCCACACACTCTCTCTCTCCTCACCCACACACTCTCTCTCTCTCCTCACCCACACACTCTCTCTCTCTCCTCACCCACACACTCTCTCTCTCTCCTCACCCACACACTCTCTCTCTCTCCTCACCCACACACTCTCTCTCTCTCCTCACCCACACACTCTCTCTCTCTCCTCACCCACACACTCTCTCTCTCTCCTCACCCACACACTCTCTCTCTCTCCTCACCCACACACTCTCTCTCTCTCTCCTCACCCACACACTCTCTCTCTCTCCTCACCCACACACTCTCTCTCTCTCCTCGCCCACACACTCTCTCTCCTCACCCACACACTCTCTCTCCTCACCCACACATTCTCTCTCCCTACCACCACACTCTCTCTCCCTACCACCACACTCTCTCTCTTCCCCCCCCACCACACTCTCTCACTTTGCCCTTCTCCCCCCACACTCTCTCTGACTGTTACTGAGAGCAGGAACAGCAGTTTCTGAACTTCGGACAGATTCGGGTTTTCCGTCGTGCTTTTAAAAAAAATCAGAACCTGCCGGAACACCGAGAATCTGTCCAAAGTTCGGGTGCTGCTGTTCCCGCTTCCAGCACCTGTCAGCTGTGAAACTAGATTGCCATTTTTATTATTTTTTTTACAGCCGCTCTGGTTGGAAAGGAGAAGCCAATGGGAAATTTCTCATCCCTGCAATTACCAGTCATAGACCTCAAAATCTTTTACCATGGACACACGTTGCCAATCCCTGGGGTAAATTCTGTGACTCCACTGGCTTGCAGTACACTAGATAGTGTTACAACCGCAGCGGGAGAAGGGCACTGTTTTTTCTAGTTCCACTTCTCCACAGGTCACAACATATATTTAAATGTGTACCCAGTTACCGATACGGTCAATCATAGACTCTATTTTCATTCCAGAATATAATACACCACCAGGTTTCTTTAATAAACAACAAAAATATCAGTTTATTATAAAACAAGTCATAATCAGTAATGAAGCAAAGCATTAACACAGAGTGAAATATGCGAATTCCCTTTTTAGCTTAGCCCCCCCCCACACACACAAACACACACATTCACAGGTTAACCAAAAAAATAGAGATTTTCTCTTTAGAGCTCTGTTACAGAAAAAAAAAAGAATATTTGGCCAAATACTTGCTAATTCTTGAAGAAGAAAAAATGTGGAAAGATGTCAGTTGGCCCTTTATTCTGGCGTCCCAGATAGTCATAGATGGCTGTTGCCAGGCTTTTTCTATAGCAGTTCTTTTCAGGCGACGTTGAGCATCAGTTTTGCAGGCTTTCCAGGAGAAATGCGGCGTCAGGGGTTTCTGTCAGGCATTTCAGGAGAAATGCAGCATCAGTTTCTCTATTTCTTACACTTGACTCTCAGGACGTTCTCAAAAGAGATGGAAGAGGGTACTGATGGTGACTGCTCTCTTGGCTGGTTTTCTCCAACTGCCTTCAAACCAGTTCACACCCCAACACACTGTCCAAAGCTAAACCAAAAACAATATCTCAAGAGTCAAGCCTCCTGACCCCTACAAATCTTGACCCGTCATTTCTCTGTAAAAATCTCCCCCTGCTAGGTATTTATCTGAAGACAGGTAGGTGACTTCCAGTAAATGTTGTTTTCAAACAAGACCTCAAACAATGACCCCAATGAAAAAAACATCCATGGAATCCTTTTCAGTTTTTCCAAATAAAGCAATGTCCATAAATCTAAATTACATGAGTCCTCAATAAAAATACTTAAAAAAATATAGAAGCACTGTCATAACAATTGCCACGCCTAACTGTTAGACTTGGGATTGACAGTGCTATTGCTCGTGTCCTGTTCTTTCGCTAGGCCACGCCCACAAAGCTGACTTTTGGAGCCAAACATTTTAATGGTGATGCAAATCTTTTTCAGCCTTCTCAAAGCTGTTGCAGGCTGCTGTTCTGGCCCTGTCTTGAATCTTTGGCCACCCCCCCCAGGTACTGCCAATCTGGTGCCCCGATGGCCAACGTCACACCTCATGGAGTCGGTGATTTAAAAAAATAGCTGTACCAACAGTTGAGCTCAGATGAATGCTCCCTCGATCAATTGTGTCTTAACATTTTGCATTCAGTTTTAAATTAAACCTCTCTGAGGTGATGCTGATTAACTATATTGGTTTGATTATATCTAGAGATGTTGCTAACAAAGTGACCAAATAATTATATAAACTGGACACAGTTTTATGCTGGAAATATAGGGGTTTCAGATTACTAGAGACTCTAGTTTTCTGGATAGAAAAATCACTTGTTTCAATGACACATCAGTTGCCCAGATGTCAAGGGGCCTAAGGATCTTAATCCTCAGTTGACATGCCACCCATGGTAAATCTTTGAACGCAGTTTATCTCATTTCAAATAACAATATGATACAAAGGCAATGATTACATTCAGTGCATTGACATGTAGCACTTTGCAAACTAAAACAAACTTACTCCACAGTACTCTAGCAGTCTGATAATTTCTTCTTCATAAACAGTTTCTGTAGCATACTGTTTTTCCAGCTCTCTCCAATTCACTGCTTTGCTTAAAACACCCTGTGAATAGCAATAATATTAAAATAAAACAATATTCAGTATACTTACACTTAATACTTTACAGAGCTACAGCTACATTTTTGTGTTTCAACAAAACAATTTTCTATTGTTCTCAGACCAGAGAGATTTGTTCTACTTACTGTATGTATAATTTTGAATATTCAGCACAATATCATGAAACATAAAAGTCACTCACTTTTGGATTCAGAAATATTAATAGTTCACAACAAATATACTTACACAAATTGATTTTAGAAAAATACAATCATGAACTTAAATGGCAAGGTTATAACATTACCAATTTGTCTTCCTTGCAGATTTCCTATCCCATGGAACAGTTAAAGGAATTAAAACCGTAGAAGTTTACAGCACAGGAGGTGGCCATTCTGCCAGTCATACCTGTGCCGACTCTTTGCTAGAGGAATCCATAATTAATTCTACTGCCTGGCTCTCTCCCAATAACCCTGTATCTTCCTCTGCTTCAAATATTTATCCAAGTTTGCCCTAGTGATTCAAAGGCCAATGCTTTAACCAATCCCTGTTTCAAAGTATTCCATGTTCCAAAATCTGTGTATTATGACATTTCTCTTGACCAATCCTGCCATAGAGTTACCATTTTAACTGATGACAAGTCACTGACTCTCCAGCTAGGGAAAACAGTTCTTCCCTATTGATTCTATCAAAGTCCTTCATAATTTTAAAAAAGCTCCAAGAATTTTTCGTCTTGTTTGCTCCAGTAAAACTGGTTCCAGTATCTCCCATCTCTCCTCGTAATTGTAGTTTCCAATCCCTGGCATCATCTTGGTGAGTCTGTGTTGTCCACGTTCTATAGATCTAAAGTCGTATGAGAGCACACCCTGAATTGCATAAAGTACTTGAACTGTGACCTAACTATTAGCTTGTAGAATATTACTTCAAATTCTATAGACCTTTTATCATCTATCTGCACTTGCATTTTCAGGAAGTTATTACTTAAACTCTGAAGCATTTGTTCATCCATACTCTTCAGCATCTTTTGAATGTATATTCCTATTACTTGTTTTTCCTCCCAAAATGTATTACACATTGCTCCACATTAAACTGCATCTGACACATATGCTGATTCCACTAATGTGTCAAGTCCTCATGAAGAGTTTCACAGTCCTCTTTGATGTTTGCCAATCAACCTACTTCTGCGTTATCAGCACATTTCAATATTATGCTCCCTATGCTCATAGCTAAATCAGCTTTATATACTGAAAACTCAAGTGGATCCAATAGTGATCCCTGGAGTACACTACTTCCAATCCATCTTCAATGTGGCCATCCATTAACCCAAACACTACTATACTTACTTCCTCCAACTTTTGCTGTATTTCCTCGTAGCATATACCTGACTTTTTATAACAAGCAACTTATCAAGTACTTTCTGAAAATCCACATACATCACATCGACTGCATTCCCTTTATTTATCTAACTGATAACTTCTTCAAAACAAACTCAACAAAAATTGTGGACGGAGAAAGAACTTTGGCTATTTTTCTCTTTCTAGCCTGAAGGTTCTGAAACAATTATAGTCAAATGTTCTTTTTTAAAATAAAAATTTTATATTAAATAAAACTTTAATAACATTTTTAAAGTAATTTTTAAAATAAAATGTCTATGCTCAATGTGGTTATTAATGCAGGGAAATTAAAAACTTTATAAATTCAGACACCCATTAGCAGCACTCCTATTGACTCAAGAGTCCCAACTTGAGGGAGATATCTTCCATTTCCCACAATGAGCCGAGACTGACCAAACTCATTTCACATATGACACTGATAACCAGAGACTTTTACCCATCAGTCTGAGTGGATCTGAAACCAAATTTCATAGTTGCTTTCAAATCTAACATGTTCATCAACCCAAAATTGGACAGCAATAGGTTTTATAAGTTTGTAAGTAACTTGAGAGATAAACTGCAGGAATTTAATCAAATCTGATGAGGTTTACATACTAAACTTGCATTTATATAGCGCATTTACGAAGTAAAATGTCCCAAGCTCTTCACAGGTTGTAATGAGATAAAAATATACAATGAGCCTGAAAATTTTTTTTCAGAACAGCTGAGTAAAAGCTTGGTCAAAAAGGTAGGTTTTAAGGAGTTTCTTAAAGAAGGAGTGAGGGGTGAGACACACAGAGATTTAGGGAGGGAACGAGAGAGCCTGGGACTAGATGGCTGAAGGCATGGCCACTGATAATGGTGCGAAGAGAGTCGGGGATGCACAAGTGGTCAGAATTTAAGGAACACACAGATTTGAACAGGGGGATGATCATTGTTAAAACCAAGGCATTGGTGGACCAGGAGCCAATGAAGATCAGCACAGGATGATAGGTGAACAGGACTTGGTGTGGGTTAGGATGCTGGCAGCAGAGCTTTGGATGAGGTCAAGCTTATGGAGGGTGGAAGATGACAGGGCAGTCAGGAGAACATTGGAATAGTCCATTCTGGAGGTATAAGTGAGGGCAGCTCCACTCAGCTGGACAACCAAGGAGAGATGTTGGAGTTGAATAGTGTGGTCAACTGTGTTAAAAGCCGCAGACAAGTCATGAAGGACGAGAAAGACTAGCGCACCCTGGTCACAATCACAAAGGATATCATTTGTGACTTTGATTAGGGCCCTACCAGTGCTGTGAATGGGGTGGAAAACAGAGTGGTTCAAACATGAAGTTGCAGGAAAGATGGACAAGGATTTGGGAGGCAACAACAGGACTTAGGGAGGTTAGAGATCAGACTGTAGTTTGCAAGGGAGCAGGGGTCAAGGGTTTTATTTTAAAACTTAGAAGTGGGTGATGGCAGTGTTGAAAAGGAGACAGTACCTAATGGGAGGAAACTATTTACATCATCAGCTAGCATGGGGGCCAGGAAAGAAAGTGGGGTGGTCAGAAATTTCGTGGGAATAGAATTGGACGGGCAACAAGTCCATCTCATGGGCAAGATGAGCTTGGAGGGGGCATGAGGGGAGACTGGGGAGAAGAGAAAAATGTGAATACAGAGCTAGGTTCCGATGGTGGAGGGGGGGGGGCAGGGGGAGGGAACCTTGTTTTAATGGGCAAAGGGATGGAAGGAATGCAGAGACAGATAAAACTATTCGTCTCAATCTTAGTGACAAATAAGTTCATGAGCCCCTCACATGTTGGAGGTGAGGGTGAAGGGGGCAGGGGAGAGGGATCTAAGGAAACAATTGCTAGTGGGCAAAAGAAGCCAGGGGTTGACTGCATTTCAGGATGAGCAATTGTGGCAGATGAGTGCTTGAGTGGTCTAGCAGATCTGACAATGAATGGCTGATCCAATTGTGTGCATTTATGTTCAAGTTTGCAAAGAAGGGGCCGTACAAGGGGGAGCGACCAGGATGGGAGGGAGCAAAGGTTTTACTGGGGACAAGGGAATCAAAAGTGGAGGTAAAGGTGTTATTGAGTAGATTGATAGCAGCAAATGTATCGGAGAATCAAAGGCTTTAAAGTTGGGAGTTTCAAAGTGCCATTATAAGTGACTTGGGTGAGATCCTTTTCCAGAGGTGGTGCAGAGGAAGTAGGGTTGGACGTGAGAATGGGAATGTTGAGTGATGAAGAATATCAGAAAGGATCAGAGATGTACTAATCTGTGACTGTGTTTTGGGAAAAGAGAGACAAGGTGAATGGCAAGGTCAAGGGGTTAGCTCTGAATATGGTAGCAGAGGTTATTTGGTGGGATAGATTAAGGTAGAACAGGAAAGCAAGGAACTCAGAACAGAGGGAAAAGTGAAGCAAGATAAAAGTTGAAATCACTCAGAAGTCATTCGGTGCAGAGGCTGAGGGAGGAAAGCAGTGAGGGTATCTCGGTGAGAAGCTTGGTGTGGAACTTTGGGTGGGCAGTAGAGAATGAGGATTGCAAAGGGGAGGTGAGAGGGATTGAACAAAGAGGTGTTCAAAGGAGCAGAAGGGGCCAGAGGAGAAGATAGATAGATCAAGGTGAGATTGGCAAGATAGGTCCCCAGCAGGCACAATGGGTGGGAATATCAGCAAAAGAGTAGACTGGGGCCAGTTCTGATGAAAGGCCGCTGACGTGAAACGTTAACTCTGCTTCTCTCTCCACAATGCTGCCAGACCTGTTGAGTATTTCCAGCATTTCTTGTTTTTATTTCAGATTTCCAGCATCTGCAGTATTTTGCTTTTATTTTGGTAGACTGGAGCTGTTAGCATTGCTTTGTAAGGAGGCAGCAATGAGTGCCATAATAAACCCTTTTCAGAATGCTGTGAGGGGCACAGAGGAAAGTTATGGGCTTATCTCAGAGGAATAAACCACTTTTAAATGAAGGCATAAAGCACTTAGAATTGATGAATGGCAGCGGCAAAACAAATTGCTGCCTCACCCTCCTTCCCATAGTATTGGGATAGTGAGGTGGAAAAAACCCAGAAAAGTGAGAACTTAAAGTCAAATTTATTTTGTGCAGCATACAAAGTTATGTGTGAACTGTTACAGGCTCTTTTTAAATTCTTCAAAGTTCTTACTTAAAAAAGAGTTACTTAGCTTAGGACTGAAAATTTCTAACTTAAACTGGAAACCAGAGGCCAAAAGTCACTGTTGCAATCAACAATTTCAATTCCATTTTCAAAATGGACTTCATACAATATCCACAGTGCAAGTGTAACAAAACAAAAAGTTTAATGGAAACACACAAACTCACAAACTAGCAGGATTTTCTTTTAGAAAGCCTTCCATTCAATCTCTCCACACAATGTTTCAGCATTTCTTCAGATTCAATGAAGTTGCGAATTACAGAATTGAAACCAATAGTGATTACTTACTGTAGTAAAAACTCCCGAGGCTGTAGACCAGGACAAACAGGGTACTAGTGGTATAGGTTTGGGCCAGTTACTTACGGCTAAGGATGCCATCTGCAAATAAGATATTTAGTGCATCACTGCAATTAATAGAAAGCAATCTTCTCCAGAAGCCATTTTATGTAGCAGCGCTCTTAAATCAGTACAAAAATGCATTAGTGAACCAAAGCCATCTGGACTGTTTGTTTCACAAGGCAATATAGAAAAGGCAAATGAATTCTACTCCAAATTGGTAGTGGTGTAGTGACCACAGATCAAATTTCTTGCAAGCAAAACGTCATCTTACTTCTTTTACTTAAAGGCAATTGTTCGAACATTCTATTATAATTAATATTTAAATGTATATTCTTTAATGTTGACTGATACATGCAATTTAGCCATATATTTTATAATGCCAATTAACATTCCTGTCTCCAAATCATCCTTCCCACCCTTCTGTCCTGCTCATATTTGTTCTGTTCCCATCTCACACAACAACTAGCCTTTCCCTTCTCTATTGCATTCTGCTCTACCCACTCCATGCCCATCCCAGTCTATCCATTTCTGTCCACTCGTCTCATGCTCAGCCACCCATTCCCATCCACTTCTGCCTTTATTTCCTCCTCTCCTTATCCATTTGTCCAGCAACCACCATCAATGTCTCCACTCTGCAGGTCCTCACTCTTCTCTTTCAGTCAGATCAAACTTTCAGTCAAAAAGCCTAAACCCTTCAGATCTGTAATTTAAAAATACAAGATGTTCTGCACCATGCAATGAAATGTTCCAAGTTTTTTATAGCATGTTAAAAGGGCATGGCAAAATAGACAGAAGGGCCCTGGAATCATTGAAGCAGAATCGCCTCGTCTAACAGCTTAGGTATAGGTCAAGAGTGGACAGCCTGGTATGAGGGAGGCAGGCAAACATTGGCAGGAGGAGTGGAGGGATTGGCTTCTAGTAACTATATGACCAATATTTGATTAAAAATTCACCTATCCTAAATATGAAATACAAATACAAAACGTAAAATTGAAACTCACTTAGCACAGTGGATTTGCTGCATTTTCAACCTTTATTTTTTTCAGTTATATCTGTTCACCTTTCAGACTGTTCAGCAGCTTAATAAAATGTTGAAACTTACATGACCTCCCATTGATATCCCAGTCATTCCTAGAGGTCCATAACCCCCTCTCTCCAGCCAATGAAGAAGAGCTGCAGACTCCAGGACTAGAGCTCCTCCCATCACAAAAAGATCAGATACATTCCTTAAACTTGACCTCCTGTCCAGAGAAAACAAGATGGAACAAGTGAAAACTGGGACTATTTAACAGCAGTTTTGACATTTTCCTCTTCAAACCACCTTTTTAAATGTATGTCATTATCACTATAAAGTACAATAGAAATCCTTTAGCGCAAATTACTACATTCCTTTATTTATAAGCAAGATTTGCTTTTCTGAAGTTACCAACAGTTGCTGTGTATGGTTTCACAAATGCTTTCTCATACATCACCCAACTGGCCATTCTTGATGTATGTGCATAGACAATGAGCTCCAGGCTAAATGAAAATAATGGAGGCCGATAATGAACAGTCCAATCCTCTCCCCACCCAACATCATGGGCTGCAGGATGGTAAACAGAAGTGGGTGGGCTGGCTCACCTTCCCCTCCCAAGATCAGATGTGTGGAGGTAACTAGCACTTCTGTTGTCTTGGAAACTATTTTACTGCCAGCATGGAGATTCTGGATTCAGATCTTCCCCATTGCTAGTTGACTCTGGAAATGATGCTGACTGGGAAAACACTCACACTTCCCAGAGAAGCTTCATTGGAAATAGTATGGACTCCAACCAGAGATTGATTAGAAAACAGCATTGAAGTTCCAAAATCATGGGAAATCATGCTCTTGATGGAAGATGCAGATTTTCCAGTTTGATGTTGCACCCCTGTGTGTTTTTTTCTTTTTTTTTCAGAGATACAACACTGAAACAGGCCCTTCAGCCCACCGAGTCTGTGCCGACCATCAACCACCCATTTATACTAATCCCACATTAATCCCTCTCACATCCCCACCTTCCCTCAATGCTACCACCTACCTACATTAGGGGCAATTTACAATGGCCAATTTACCAATCAACCTGCAAGTCTTCAGCATGTGGGAGGAAACTGGAGCATCCGGAGGAAACCCACGCAGGTCAAAGGGAGAACTTGCAAACTCCGCACAGGCAGTACCCAGAACCGAACCCGGGTCGCTGGAACTGTGAGGCTGCGGTGCTAACCATTGTGCCGCCAACTGTTGTAGGATGCTTTCCATCTCTTTTCTAAGAAGAACTGCCCCAGCTTCTCCAATCTATCCTCGTAACTGAAGTTCCTAATCCTTGGAAGCATTCTCATAAATCTTTTCTACACCCTCTCTAAAGCCTTCACATCCTTCCTAAAGTGTGGTACCCAGATTGGGCACAATACTCCAGTTGAGATCGAACCAGTGTTTTATAAAGATTCATCATAACCTACTGCCTCTGTAAGCTAAAATAAAAGCAACATACTGCAGATGCTGGAAATCTGAAATAAAACCAAGAAATTCTGGAAATACTCAGCAGGTCTGGCAGCATCTGTGGAGAGAGAAGCAGAGTTAAAGTTTCAGGTCAGTGACCCTTCTTCAGAACTTTGTACGCTATTGCCTAGATTTAGAAAGCCCAGGATCACTTATGTCTTTTCAACCACTTTCTCAACCTGCCCTGCTACCTTCAATCAAAAACAAGAAATGCTGGATTCACTCAGCAGGTCTGGCAGCATCTGTGGAAAGAGAAGCAGAGTTAACGTTTCGGGTCAGTGACCCTTCTTCGGAACTGACAAATATTAGAAAAGTCACAGATTATAAACAAGTGAGGTGGGGGTTGGGCAAGAGATAACAAAGGAGAAGGTGCAGATTGGACCAGGCCACATAGCTGACCAAAAGGTCACAGAGCAAAGGCAAACAATATGTTAATGGTGTTTTGAAAGACAAAGCATTAGTACAGATTAGGTGTGAATATACTGAATATAGAACATCAGCAAGTGCAAACCTGAAGAAAAACAACCTGAAAAAAACAGTGGGTAAGCAAACTGAACAAACTAAGATGAAATGAAATAAATGCAAAAAATGTAAAAAGGAATGCAAAAAAAAAGGAAGAAAAAATAACTAAAAATGACTAAAAATGAAAGTAAAGTGGGGGGCTGTCATGCTCTGAAATTATTGAACTCAATGTTCAGTCCGGCAGGCTGTAGTGTGCCTAATCGGTAGATGAGATGCTGTTCCTCGAGCTTGCGTTGATGTTCACTGGAACACTGCAGCAATCCCAGGACAGAGATGTGAGCATGAGAGCAGGGGGGAGTGTTGAAATGGCAAGCAACCGGAAGCTCAGGGTCCTGCTTGCGGACTGAGCGGAGATGTTCCGCAAAGCGGTCACCCAGTCTGCGCTTGGTCTCCCCAATGTAGAGGAGACCACACTGTGAGCAGCGAATACAGTATACTACATTGAAAGAAGTACAAGTAAATCGCTGCTTCACCTGAAAGGAGTGTTTGGGGCCTGGGATAGTGAGGAGAGAGGAGGTAAATGAGCAGGTATTACACCTCCTGCGATTGCAAGGGAAGGTGCCCTGGGACGGGGACGAGGTGGTGGGGGTAATGGAGGAGTGGACCAGGGTGTCGCGGAGGGAGCGATCCCTTCGGAATGCTGACAGGGGAAGGGAGGGGAAGATGCGACTGGTAGTGGCATCACGCTGGAGGTGGCGAAAATGGCGGAGGATGATCCTTTGGATATGGAGGCTGGTGGGATGAAAAGTGAGGACAAGGGGAACCCTGTCACGGTTCTGGGAGGGAGGGGAAGGGGTGAGGGTAGAGGTGCGGGGAATGGGTCGGACACGGTTGAGGGCCCTGTCAACCACAGTGGGGGGAAATCCTCGGTTGAGGAAAAAGGAGGTCATATCAGAAGCACCGTCATGGAAGGTAGCATCATCAGAGCAGATGCGTCGGAGACGGAGAAACTGGGAGAATGGAATGGAGTCCTTACAGGAGGTAGGGTGTGAAGAAGTGTAGTCCAGGTAGCTGTGGGAGTCAGTGGGCTTATAATGGATATTGGTAGACAACCTATCCCCAGAGATGGAGACAGAGAAGTCGAGGAAGGGAAGGGAAGTGTCAGAGATGGACCATGCAAAGGTGAGAGAAGGGTGGAAATTGGAAGCAAAGTTGATAAAGTTTTCGAGTTCGGGGCGGGAGCAGGAAACGGCACCGATACAGTCATCAATGTACCGGAAAAAGAGTTGGGGGAGGGGGCCTGAGTAGGACTGGAACAAAGAATGCTCGACATATCCCACAAAAAGACAGGCATAACTAGGACCCATGCGGGTACCCATAGCGACACCTTTTACTTGAAGGAAGTGCGTGGAGTTGAAGGAGAAGTTGTTCAATGTGAGAACAAGTTCAGCCAGGCGGAGGAGGGTGGTGGTGGATGGGGACTGGTTGGGCCTCTGTTCCAGGAAGAAGCGGAGAGCCCTCAAACCATCCTGGTGGGGGATGGAGGTGTAGAGCGATTGGACGTCCATAGTGAAGAGGAGGCGGTTGGGACCAGGAAATTGGAAATTGTCAAAATGACGTAGGGCGTCAGAAGAGTCACGGATGTAGGTGGGAAGAGACTGCACCAGCGGAGAAAAGATAGAGTCTACCTTCAATACTTTGTGCACATATACCCCCAGGTCCCTCTGTTCCTGCACCCCTTTAGAATTGTATCTTTTAGTTTATTTTGCCTCTCCTTGTTCTTCTGAACAAAATGTATCACTTCATATTTCTCTGCATTAAATTTAATCTGTCACATGTCTGCCTATTCCTGTCTATATCCTCTTGAAGTCTATCACTATCCTCCTCGCAAGTCACAATACTTCCAAGTTGTGTTTCATCTGCAAATTTTGAAATTGTGTTCTGTATACTAAAGTCCAAGTCATTAACAGATATCAAGAAAAACAGTGGTACTGGTACTGACCCCTAGGGAACACTGAAAAACAACAGTTCACCACTACCTGTTTCCTATCACTCAGCCAACTTCCTATCTGTGCTCAATTTTGCTGACAAGCCTATTAAATTGACACTATATCAAACGCCTTTTGGAAGTCATACACATCAAATACATTACCCACATCAACCCTCTGTTACCTCATCAAAAAATTCAAATCAAGTTAGTTAAATACAACTTGCCTTTAACAAATCCATTGCTGGCTTTCCTTAATGAATCCACCCTTGTCCAAGTGACTGTTAATTTTGTTCCAAATTTTGGTTTCTAAAAGCTTTCTCGACACAGAGTTTAAACTGACTGGCCTGTAATTGCTGGGTTTATCCTTACACCCTTTTTTGAACAAGGGTGTAACATTTGCAATTCTCCAGTCCTCTGGCACCACCACCACAATCTAAGGAAGATTGGAAGATGATGGCCACTTATTTCTCTCAGCATATGTGGATGCATTCCATTCAGTCCTGGTAACTTATCAACTTTGAGTACAGCCAGCCTTTCTAATATCTCCTTTTTAATCAATTTTTTTGCCCATCCAGTATCTTAGTTACCTCCTCCTTCACTATAATTTTGGCAGCATTACATAGGATTACATATGATATACGGCACAGAAATAGGCCAGTCGGTCCAACAAGTCCATGTCAGCATTTATGCTCCATGAGTGCCTCCTCCCATTTTTCCTCATGTAAATCTATTATAACCTTCTCTTTCCTTCTCCATCATATGTTTATCTAGCCTCCCCTTAAAAGCATCTATACTAGTTAGTTCACCCACTCTCTGTGGTAGCGAGTTCGACATTCTCACCACTCTTTGGGTAAAGAGTACAATATATATTAATGACTTGGGTGAGGGAACTAAATGTAACATTTCCAAGTTTGCTGACTTCACAAAGCTGGAGGTGGGGGGTGCGGACTGTGAGCTGTGAGGAGGGTGCAAAGAGGCTCCAATGTAATTTGGGCAAGTTGGGTGAGTGGGCAAATGCATGGCAGATGCAGTATAACATGGATAAATGTGAAGTCATCCACTTTGGTTGTAAAAACAGAAAGGCGGATTATCTGAATGGTGATAGATTGGGAAAGGGAAACGAAACCTGGGTGTCCTTGTACATCAGTCGCTGGTGAGACCACATCTGGAGTATGGTGTGCAGTTTTGGTCTCCTCATCTGAGGAAGTATGTTCTTGCCATGGAGCGAGTGCAAATAAGATTTACTAGGCTGATTCCTGGAATGGCAGGGTTGACATATGAGGAGAGATTGGGTCGACTTGGCCTATATTCACTAGAGTTTAGAAGAATGAGAAGGGATCTGATTAGAGATACAGCACTGAAACAGGTCCTTCGGCCCACCGAGTCTGTGCCGACCATCAACCACCCATTTATACTAATCCTACACTAATCCCATATTCCTACCAAACATCCCCACCTGTCCCTATATTTCCCTACCACCTACCTATACTAGTGACAATTTATAATGGTCACTTTACCTACCAACCTGCAAGTCTTTTGGCTTGTGGGAGGAAACCGGAGCACCCGGAGAAAACCCACGCAGACACAGGGAGAACTTGCAAACTCCACACAGGCAGTACCCAGAATCGAACCCGGGTCCCTGGAGCTGTGAGGCTGCAGTGCTAACCACTGCGCCGCCCTCATAGAAACCCATAAAATTCTAACAGGACTAGACAGACTGGATGCAGGGAGGATGTTCCCGATGGCTGGGGAGTCCAGAACCAGGGATCACAGTCTCAGAATACGGGGAATGCCATTTAGAACCGAGATGAGGAGAAATTTATGCACTCAGAGGGTGGTGAACCTGTGGAATTCTCTACCGCAGAAGGCAGTGGAGCCAATTTATTAAATATATTCAAGAAGGAGATAGATATATTTTCTAATGCCAAAGGGATCAAGGGATATGGGGAGAAAGTGGGGAGAAAGTAGGAACAGGATACTGAATTAGATGATCAGCCATGATCTATTTTGAATGGTAGAACAGTCCCAAAGGACCGAATGGCCTACTCCGGCTCCTAATTTCTATGTTTCTAAAGAAGGTCCTTCTGAATTCCCCATCGGATTTCTTGGTGACTATCTTATATTGATGGCCTCTTGTTATGTTCTTCCCCGCAGGTGGAAACATTTTCTATGCATCCACTCGATCAAAACCTTTCATTATTTTGAAGACCTATATCAGGTCATCCCTCAGCCTTCTTGTTTCAAGAGAAAAAGAGACCCAGCCTGTTCATCCTTTCTTGATTATATATACCCATACATTTCTGGTTATCATCCTTGTAAATCTTCTCTACACCCTCTCCAGTGCCTCTATATCCCTTTTATAATATGGCAACAGAAATGCACACAGTACTTGAAGTGTGGTTCAACTAAGATTCGATGCAGGTTTAGCATAACTTCCCTACTTCTCAATTCTATCCCTCTAGAAATAAAGCCTTGTGCTTAGTTTGCTTTTTTTTATGGCCTTGCATAACCTAGGGTGCAACTTTCAGTGATTGGTGTCTTTGTACTGAGATTCCTTTGTTCTTCTACCCCACCAAGACTCGCATCTTCTATGTAAAAGTGGCCTCCCTACTCTTCCTACCAAAATGTACTACCCTACATTTATCTGCATTGAACTTCATGTGTCAAATATTTTCCCATTCTGAAAGTTTATTAATGTCCTCCATAATTTGTTGCAGTTCTCCTCAGTATTGACTATCCCCCTCCAATTTGATGTCATCCGCAAATTAAAAAATTGAGTTTTTGATTCCAAAGTCCAAATCGTTAACGTAAATTGTGAACAGCAGTTCTCCCAGCATTAATTCTTGTGGAACACCACTTCCCACCTTCTGCTAATCTGAGTAACAACTGTTTAATTCCACTCCCTGTTTTCTGTCTTTGAAGCCAGCGAGCAATCCATTCTGCCCCTTGTCCCATGACTCCACATTCTCTAACCTTATTCATTAGTCTATTATGGGGCACCTTATCAAAGGCCTTTTGAAAATCCAGATAATTTACATCTACTGCACTACCATTATCTACTCTCTCTGTTACCTCCCCACAAAATTCAATAAGATTGGTCAAACAAGATTTTCCCTTTTGAAATCCAATAATATTCATTATTATATTTTTCTATTCTAGATGTTCTATTTTCTCATTTATTAGGGATTCCATTATTTTCCTACCACCAATGTTAAGCTGACTGGTCTATAATTCCCTGGGCATGTTCTGTCCCCCTTCTTAAATGTAAGAATTATGTTAGCTATCCGTTAGTCCTCTGGCACTACTACTTTTTCTAACGAATTAATAAATATGTGTAGTAATGCCTACCACATCCTCACCTGTCCCTATATTCCCCTACCACCTACCTATACTAGGGGCAATTTATAATGGCCAATTTACCTACCAACAAGTCTTTTGGCTGTGGGAGGAAACCGGAGCACCCGGAGAAAACCCACGCAGACACAGGGAGAACTTGCAAGCTCACACAGGCAGTACCCAGAATTGAACCCGGGTCGCTGGAGCTGTGAGGCTGCGGTGCTAACCACTGCGCCACTGTGCCGCCCTTATTTCAGCATAAAATTTCTTTTACTCCCTATTACCCTAAGTATAATACATATGAACATATGAATTAGGAGCAGAAATAGGCCATTTGTTCTCTGCTTAAGTAATACTCTGCTTTTTTATTCTTCCTGCCAAAGTGAGTAACTTCACATTTTCCCACATTATACTCCATTTGCCAGGTTTGTACCTCTATATATAACATAATTGCTACATGTCACCTGAAAAATGCATAAATGTCTAGATTTCTTGTGCTCTCATACTTTAGATTCCACAAAGAATTAGCTCTGTTCATTTCCTTAATCTGCTCAGTTGATTTATCTCAACAGTGATCCTTCCCCCAGAGGTAAACAGGCAATTTACCTAAACAATTTCTAATGTTCTGTGGTGATCATAATTGGAAACTGTGCTACCTACAATAGTTAAAATTAAATCCTTTAACTAACAAAAGTGCTGATGGAACAAATTAGGACATCTGAATAACAATTCCAGGGAGTCCTGACCACATTTAAATGGACACAAGTTCACATCTTACTTTCTAACAATCAATAACCTACGACACACTGAGAATTTAAAACCCGGTAATGCAACAATCTAAAAATGTGCTACTGCTTTCAGCAAACATCAAGTAAGGCAACTGTTATGCTTCTTGCATTTGGAAGAATTTTTTTTCTCTTAATTTCTGAACTCAAAGAAAATGATGGCGATTGCATACATACTCAAGTCTTCACTTGTTTACAACATAATAATGGGAAGAAATGGTTCAGGATTCATCATTTATGTCTAAGGTTTTTTTAATCTGATGCTGTTTAACTTGGGAGTCAATATAAAATAACTGACACACAAAGAAACTGTCACAAGTAGCGGCTAGTTTGGATATAATGCAGTACTGTAAAGATTTCCAATCAACCCCGATCATTTATGAAAACCCCCTAAGACCTGACAAAAAATTCAATATATTGACTTTATTTAACAACTTCTATTATCATTATAAGGTCGCAGTAAGAATTACTGATGCTTAATGTATTCCACAGAATCTGAAATGTACAATCTCACAGTATCAGCTGTATTTAACCCAACAGTAATATTAGATTAGAGATACAGCACTGAAACAGGCCCTTCGGCCCACCGAGTCTGTGCCGAACATCAACCACCCATTTATACTAATCCTACACTAATCCCATATTCCTACCAAACATCCCCACCTGTCCCTATATTTCCCTACCACCTACCTACGCTAGTGACAATTTATAATGGCCAATTTACCTATCAACCTGCAAGTCTTTTGGCTTGTGGGAGGAAACCGGAGCACCGGGAGAAAACCCACGCAGACACAGGGAGAACTTGCAAACTCCACACAGGCAGTACCTGGAATCGAACCCGGGTCCCTGGAGCTGTGAGGCTGCGGTGCTAACCACTGCGCCGCCCTTTCAAAATATTCAAAATTGTAGCAGCTCTGGGAAGAACTCAAGGTGCAAAGTTCGACAAGAATACTTTCAGGTCAAGTTTCTTCAAATTTTAATTACGAGAGATAGAAAGGGCATTATGTAGAAAATTAGTTGGAGTCTCAAACATTTTAGTTCATTTGGATTTCATGAAATTTTCTTTGATCATCTTCCTGCTTGGCAGGAATCTTCATTGCCTTCTCAGTGGAATATATATATTAAAATCTTCCGCAACTCACCTCCTGATGCTTGGAAGAGAGTTGTAGGACATGTTCTTACTTTCAAGATTTTCTAATTTAGGTGAATGACATTTGATTTTAAATATCTTTAATTACTACAACTGATGTCACTTCAGGCAAATGGAACCATCACAGCAAATAACTTTATTATTTTAAGAGATGTGGATGCCAAATTAAACTATAAAAACTTCACTGATTTTTTGTTTCATGAACTTCACTGCACAATACTTTCAACCACAATAATTTGAAATAATTAAAAATATTTATTCACAGGATGTAGGTGTCACTGCCAAGGTCAGCATTTATTGCCCATCCCTCACTGTCCTTGAGAATGTGGTGGTGATCTGCCTTCTTGATCTATTGCAGTCCATGTGGTGTAGGTACACCCACAAAGCTGTTTGGTAGGGAGCTCCAGGATTTTGACACAGTGACGATGAACAAACAGCAATATATTTCCAGGTCAAGGAGGTGTGCAACTTGGAGGGGAACTTGCAGGTGGTGGAGCCCCTATGCGTCTGCTGACCTTGTCTTTTTAGGTGGTAGACTTTGCAGGATTGAAAGGAGCTGTCGAAGCATTAGTGAGTTGTTGCATTGCATCTTGCAGATGGTATACACTACAGCCACAGCGTGCCGGAGGAAGTGAATGTTTAAGGTGGTGGATGGAGTGCCGATCAAGTGGGGTGCTTTTTTCTTGATGGTGTTGAGCTTCTTCAGTATTGTTGGAACTGCACCCATCCAGGCAAGTAAAAAGTATTTCATCACACACCTGACTTGTAAGTGGTAGATATGTTTTGGGGAGTGAGGTGCGAGTTACTCACCACAGAATAGCCAGCCCATGACCTGTTCCTGTAGCCACAGTATTTATGTGGCTGGTCCAGATAAGTTTCTGGTCACTGGTGATCCCCCAGATGTTGATGGTGGGTAATTAGACAATGATAATGCCATTGAATGTCAAGAGAAGGTGGTTTAACTCTCTCTTTTGGAGATGGTCATTACTTGGTACTTGTGTGGTGTGAATGATACTTGCCACTTATCAAGGCAGCACTTGACCTGATGTCAAGGGCAGTCATTCTTACTGCATGTCCAGAATTCAGCTCTTTTGTTCATGTTTGGATCAAAGTTGTAATGAGGTCTGAAACAGGGTGATTCGGGTGGAATTCTGGGTATTAGTGAGCAAGTTATAGGCAAGTAAGTGCCGCCTGATAGTACTATCGACAACACTTTCCCTCACTTTGCTGATGATTAAGATAGGCTAATGAAAAGAAAAACCTGCAGTTTTATCGCGCCTTTCACAACCTCAGGATGTCCCAAAAGCGCTTTACAACAAATGAAGTACTTTTGAAGCATAGCCACTATTGTAATGTAGGAAATGCAGCAGCCAATATGTGCACAGCAAGTTCCGACAAACATCGATGGGGCAGTAACCGACCGGGCTGGATTTGTCCTGCTTTTTGTGGACGTGACGTATGTTTAGTTTAGTTTAGAGATACAGCACTGAAACAGGCCCTTCGGCCCACCGAGTCTGTGCCGACCATCAACCACCCATTTATACTAATCCTACACGAATCCCATATTCCAATAACATCCCCACCGGTCCCGATATATTTCCCTACCACCTACCTATACTAGGGGCAATTTATAATGGCCAATTAACCTATCAACCTGCAAGTCTTTGGCATGTGGGAGGAAACCGGAGCACCCGGAGGAAACCCACGCAGACACAGGGAGAACTTGCAAACTCTGCACAGGCAGTACCCAGAATCGAACCCGGGTCCCTGGAGCTGTGAGGTTGCAGTGCTAACCACTGCGCCACTGTGCCGCCCATTCTGGGGAATGTTCCATATCGTCAGGTAAATGCCAATGATGTAGCTGTATTGCAAGGAATACACAATAAATGGTAGGATACTGAGACGTTTGGAGGAGCAAAGGGACCTTAGAGTGCATATGCATAAATCCTTGAAGATAGCAGGACAGGCAGTCATACTCAAACCTCCTCTTTGTCTACTTTTATGTTAAAACTGTATGAAGCACAAGTTAGGCCACAAGTACAGTACTGCCTCCAGCTTGTGACCATATTATTGAAAGGATGCAATCGCACTAGAGAGCATAGAGAGTAGATTTACTAGGTGTTGCTAGCCTGAAATTTTAGCTACGAAGAAAAATTGGACAGGTTGGGGCTGTTTTCTTCAGAACAGAGGAGGCTGAGGGAAGATTTAATTGAGGTGTATAAAATTATGAGGGGCCTAAAGTCGAAAGGAAGGACCTATTTCCCTTAGTCATAACCAGGAAACATAGATTTGAAGTAATTGGTAGAAAGATTAGAGGGGTGTTGAGGAGACAGTTTTTCGTCCAGAGAGTGGTTGGGGTCTGGGACACACTCCCTGAAGGGGTGATCAAGGCAGAAACCCTCAATGCATTTAAAAAGCACTTGATTATGCACTTGAAGTGCCATAGCCTACAGGGCTACAAACCAAGAGCTGGAAGGTGGTATTAAGCGAGGTAGCTCTTTTGCAGCTGGCACAGAGACGATCAGCTGAATGGCCTCCTTCTGTGCTGTAAATTTCTATGATTCTATGAACAGCCTGGCTAGAGGCGCCGTTAGTTAAGGAGCATAAGTCTTCAGCACCACAGCTGGAATATTGCCTGGGCTCACAGCCTTTGCTGTACCCACTGATTTTTGATATCACAGAGTAAATCGAAATGGCTGAAGACTGTCTTCTGTAATGATGGCAGACTTCAGGAAGAGTCCACTCAGCACTTCTGGCTGAAGATAGTAGCCATTGCTTCAGCCTTGTCTTTTGCCTTCACGTGCTTGGCTCTGCCATCATTGAGGCTGGTCCTTTCAAATATTTAGATTTAATTTCAACTTTAATGTTACTAAACACAAGAACAAGGGTAAATTTTTTTGTCGAGCCCCAAAGCTCCCTCTTTCCCTTTAAGATGCTCTTTAAAATTTACCTCTTTGACCAAGTTTTTGGACACTTGTACTAATATAGATAGCACAGAATATAAAAAACAGCAAAGAATGACTAAAAGATTGATGAGAAAGGTAAAATTAGAGTACGAGAGAAAGCTAGCTAGAAATATAAAGGAAGATAGTAAGAGTTTCTATAGATATTTAAAAAAGAAAAGTTAAAGTGAGCATTGGTTCTATAGAAAGTGAGTCTGGGGAATTAATAATGGATAAGGAGATGGCAGATGAATTGAACAGATATTTTGCATTGGTCTTCACTATTGAGGATACAAGTAACATCCCAGTTTTGGCTGTAAGTCAGGAAATGGAAGGGAGGGAGGAACTCAAGAAAAGTACAATCACCAGGGAAGTGGTACTGAACAAATTGTTGGAGCTGCGGGCTGACAAGTCTCCGGGTCCTGATGGACTTCATCCTAGGGTATTAAAAGAAGTGACTAGTGAGAAGCGGTCAGTTTTAATTTTCCAAAATTCCCTAGATTCGGGGAAGGTTCTGTTAGTTTGGAAAATAGGGAATGTAACTCCTTTATTCAAAAAGGGAGGGAGACAGAAAGCAGGAAACTACAGGCCAGTTAGCTTAACATCAGTCTTAGAGAAAATGTCAGAAGCTATTATTAAAGATGTTAAAGCAGGGCATTTAGAAAAATTCAAGGTAATCAGGTAGAGTCAACATGGTTTTGTGAAAGGGAAATCATGTTTAACCAATTTATTGGAGTTCTTTGAGGGAGTTACACGTGCTGTGGATAAAGGGGAACTGGTGAATGTATTGTACTTAGATTTCCAGAAGGCATTTGATAAGGTGCCACATCAAAGGTTATTGCAGAAAATAAAAGCTCATGGTGTAGGGGGTAACATATTGGCATGGATAGAAGATTGGCTAGTTAACAGGAAACAGAGAGTAGGCATAAATGGTTCATTTTCTGGTTGGCAAGATGTAACGAGTGGTGTGCCACAGGGATCTGTGCTGGGGCCTCAACTTTTTACAATTTATATAAATGACTTAGAATGAAGGGACCGAAGGTATGGTGCATACATTTGCTGATGACACAGATAGATAGGAAAGTAACTTGTGAAGAGAACATAAGGGGGCTACAAAGGGATATAGATAGGTTAAATGAGTGGGCAAAGACCTGGCAAATGGAGTATAATGTGGGAAAGTGTGAAATTGTCCACTTTGGCAGGAAGAATAAAAAAGCATATTGTCTAAATGGTGAGAGATTGCAGAGCTCTGAGATGCAGATGGATCTGGGTGTCTGAGTGCATAAATCGCAAAAGGTTAGTATGCAGGTACAGCACGTAATTAGGAAAGCTAATAGAATGTTATTGTTTATCGCGAGGGAATTGAATACAGAAGTAGGGAGGTTATGCTTCAGCTATACAGGGCACATCTGGAGTACCATGTACAGTACTGGTCACCTTATTTAAGGAAGGATGTAAATGCGTTGGAGGCAGTACAGAGAAGGTTTACAAGACTAATACCTGGAATGGGCGGGCTGTCTTACGAGGAAAGATTGGAAATTGTTTCACTCAGAGGGTTGCGAGTCTTTGGAATTCTCTTCCTCAAAAGGTGGTGAAAGCAGAGTCTTTGAATATTTTTAAGGCAGAGGTAGATAGATTCTTGATAAGCAAGGGGGCGAAGGTTATCAGGGGTAGGTGGAAATGTGGAGTAATCAGTTCAGCCATGAACTTATTGAATGGCAGAGCAGGCTAGAAGGGCCGAGTGGCCTACTCCTGCTTCTAATTCGTATGTTCGTAATGTAATGTTATGTGGTTCAGTGCCAAATTCTGTTTGATAATTCTCCAAGAAGTGCTTTGGAATGTTTTACTACATTAAGCAAAATACTGGAAAAATATATCTGTTTTATCTGGTCTACACTTCAACTCATCTGTAATTGCTCAGTTTTACTCCTGAAATTTGTAACCAATAATCCATTTTCTTGTCTAGACTCCCGGTATACAGTTGAATTCAGAAAATGGACCCTAGGTTATTTGAATCAAGATTTCTGTGTACTACACATAAAAATATTTAGACAGCTAAATCCAAATTGCTACAATAGATTTTTAAAAAATCTCGCCTCTGAATGTATTTCCTGTCTGCACTTGACTCCCCATTTAGATTTTTGTCAACTTTTTCTACCTACACATTTAAATGGAACTGCCTATGTAAATTGGTCATGCTGTTTACGTAATTGTATAGCTTGGATGAAGTTTCTCACCCATTCAATCAACTCAGACGTCAACTTGGAGAAGTCATTAAGATCTACAGGTGAATTTGCTTAAAACTTTTAAAAGTCGAATTTCCTGTTAGTTTATTTTGCTTCTTTCCTCTCTGTGTTTATACATTTACTTGGAGTATGTTTAGAAGAATTTATCTCTCCTGTTCCATATTTCTAGCCCTGTGCTTGCCAGTCTCAAAATGCCTCATACTACTACTATTCTTGCTGGTTGACTGTGAGCCCATTCTGTTCATTAATCAGCCTCGGTACCACTCTTGGCTGCTCAGCCATTCCCCAAAGCAGTGTTCTTCCCACCCTTCTACAAGCATCAATGCATGCCTTGGATTCTTAACCCACACTTTTGAAGGAGTATTATGTGCCGGAACCTTCGATGGCTGCACTGGCCACTTCTTGACCCATTCATCGGTTTGGACTTAGTGCCTTCCATTCCCACATCCAGGGAGATTTGCCAGAATTCTTGCTCCTGGAGTACCCTCAACTCCTGCTGGTCTACTCTGCAGATGTCATGTGAGGCCATAATTGGACTTAGTACTGAATATCTCACAGCTGATTAATCTATCGACATAGTTAAGATTCAGATGAAGAATGATCAGTTGGGCAACGAATCAAACAGTTGCCCAAGTGACTATCCATGAAATAAAATGCCAAAACATCTGTTGCTGTCTTCATGATCAGAGGGGAGACAAAGGTGGGGAAGAATGGTGGTAGAAGCAGCAGAAGAAACAAGTGAAACTGAGCAAGAGACCACAATTTAGGCAAATTTTACTTTAATGAGGTGTAGCAAATCAATTTTAGATTTGAAAAAAAAGCAATTTGAAGATTTCCTAAACGACAATATTCCCTTGCAGAATAGGCAAGTAAGCAATCCACACGCTGTCCTTAAAACTGCCTTCAGGTGCAAGAATGTTATGGGACGGTCTTGTCCTCATTCCACCCCATCTGTAGAAATACTGATTTCACTCTGAACCATTTTGCTTCACCAGCCTGACAGCGAGTGAGAAACTAGGGACCCTAACCCACATATTACATAATTTCCAATGGCACCAGGGGTTTCCAAATTTACAGCTACCGGAGAAGAAACACTGCCTCGTTGTGTAATACGGAAAATAATTGATGCTGCTGGTAGATGAAAAGCAAAGTTCGAAAGCTAACTCTACCTAACAGAATGCCTTTATGTGTAGCAGCACAATTTGACATCATGCCACACATACTAGCTTCTGAAAGGCAGGCTGTTAATTTCAATCCCAAAATCAATACCAGCATTTATAATCTCAGCACATGCACAATCAACAAATATTACTTTTTGTCGCATTATTTACTAATGTGGACAATACAAATAGCAATGTAGATTTCAACACTGGCATTCAGTGTATTCTCAGTTGTTGTATAACAACAGTAAAGCAATCATTCAAAAGCAAAAAGAAGAAAATAAATACAAACACTGACTATAGACTTTGGCTATAGCATGCCCTTGACAACATAATTTTGAGCTGGCTCCCATTTTATAAAAGTGATTAGCAATGGGTCTATAACTAATTGTTTCTTTCTTAGTACCCTAAAGTTTTCCTTTAATAAAGGGAACACATTAACTAACTATATTTCAAATATTCTCCAGGAAAGTTGATCCCAGGCCTATGGAATCAAACCATATTTAATGTTAGGCTTCAAGGACAAAATCTCAAAAAAAAATTTGCTATCTGTTCAAGAAAGGAGGGCGACAGAAAGCAGAAAACTACAGGCCAGTTAGTCTAACATCTGTCATTGGGAAAATGCAAGAATCCATTATGAAGGAAGTAGTAGCAAGACATTTAGAAAATCATTATGCAATTAGGTCATAATGCAATCAGACAGAATCCACATGGTTTTATGAAAGGAAAATTGTGTTTGACAAATGTATTAGAGTTCTTTGAGGATGTGACAAGCAGGGTCGATAAAGGGGAACCAGCATATGTAATGTATTTGGATTTCCAAAAGGCATTTGATAAATGTGCCACATAAAAGGTTACTACACAAGATTAGCGCTCATTATGTTGGGGGCAATATATTAGTATGGATAGAGGATTGGCTAACTAACAGGGAACAGAGAGTCAGGACAAATAGGCATTTTCAGGTTGGTAAACTGGAGTGGAGTGCCACAGGAGTCAGTGCTGGGGCCTCAACTTTTTAAAATCTACATTAATGACTTGAATGAAGAGACCAAGTGCATTGTCGCCAAATTTGCAGACGATACAAAGATAGGTAGGAAAGCAAGTTGTGAGGATACAAAGTGTCTGCAAAGAGATACAGATAGATTAAATAAGTGGGCAAAAATTTGGTAGACGGAGTATATTGTGGGAAAATGTGAGGTTGTCCACTTTGGCAGGAAGAACAGAAAAGTAGAATATTATTTGCATGGAGAGAGATTGCAGAACACTGCAGTACAGAGGGATCTGGGTGTCCTTCTACACGAATCACAAAAAGCTAACATGCAGGTACAGCAAGTAATTAGGAAGGAAAATGGCATTTTGGCATTTATTGTAAAGAGGGATGGAGTAGAAAAGTAGGGAAGTCTTGATACAACTGTAGAGGGCATTGGTGAGACTGTACTTAGAGTACTGCGTACAGTTTTGGTCTGCTTAAGAAGGTATATACTTGCATTGGAAGCAGTTCAGAGAAGATTCACGAGGCTGATTCTTGGGATGAAGGGATTCTCATAAAGGAGTGGTTGAGCCTGTACTCACTAGGGTTCAGAAGAATGAGAGGTGACCTTATTGAAACACACAAGATTCTGAGGGGGCTTGACAGGATAGATGCTGAGATTCCCCTTGTGGGGGAATCTAAAACTAGGGCGCACAGTTTCAAAATAAGGGGTCTCTGTTTTAAAATGGAGATGAGAAGGAATTTCTTTTCTAAGAGGATCATCAATCTTTGGAAATCTCTTCCCCAGAGCGCAGGGAGGTTGGGTCATTGAATATATTCAGGCTGAGTTAGACAGATTTTTGAACAGCAAGGGTTATGGGGGGACAGGCAGGAAAGTGATCTTATTGAATTGCAGATAGGGTCAAGGGGCTGAATGGCCTACTGCTGCTCCTATTTCTTACGTTATGTTTCTTATGTAAAGCAATCTATCAAAAACAAAATCTTGGCATTTTTTGCTGGCAAGAGCCAAGATAATAGGTTGGCTCCTCTTCATATCATGTTTATTAAACATGACAGACCACAAATATTTGTATTTATTTAGCACTTTTTAAACACAGTGAATGTCCCAAAGTCCCATAGACAAGTAGTTAATCCCAAGATCATTTAGTTCTGTGGCACTGATTGTAAGATTCTGAAATTAAGGCTTTAGTTGGGTCCAGGCTCCAATTTACATACCAAACTGGTGTTATGTCCCATGATGCATTTGCATGCCTACTAAACGATATCTACTGATTTTAGTGGCAGAACATGACTACTGCATCACTAAAGTGGGAATTTCCCAATCAGTATCGCAAAAATTCAACAGATCTAGACAATGATTAACCTAGCAGCCCTTTGCTCATTTTAGCAATTTCTGTTTGAACAAACATTCTACTAATCAGGGCTGTACTAATGCAGTGCTCCTCAACATCCTGCATGAGCAAAAGCAACTCAAATAAATCATAATCTTGTTTCTCCCAGTAATCTGGCTAATCTCCTAGGCATTTTCAACTCCAATCTTAACTCTTGCATGCTCACCACTGGGCTCTTCTACCCACAATCTCAGATCTATCTCTTGAATAGTCCATAACAAATGTCACATGGTACACCACTATGACTGAATTTAAATAGTGCTTTTAACGTAGTGAAATATCCCTAGGTGTATCACAAGGGCATTCTCAAACAAAATTTGACACCAAACCACATCAGAAGGTATTAGGACAGATGAGAGGTAGGTCTAAAGGAGTCTTAAGGGAGGAGAGAGAGGGGGGGGGCAGAGAGACTTAGGGCAGGAATTCCAAAGCTAAGGCCTAGGCAGTTGAAAGTTGGCCAACAAACAGTGGAGTGATTAAAACAGCAGATGTGCAAGAGACTAGAATTGGGGAGCTCAAAGATCTCGGAGGGTTGTAAGACCAGAGGAAATTACGAGATTGTAAGTCCATAAAGTGATTTTCAAACAAGGATGAGAATTTTAAAATTGGGGCATTGCAGGACGAGGAGCCAATGTAGTTCAGCAAACACAGGGGTGATGAGTGAACAGGACTTGGTGTGAGTTAGGATACTGGCAGCAGAGTTTTTGATGACCTCAGGTTTATGAGAAGATGGGAGGCTGGCCGGCAATGTGCTAATAGTCAAGTCTAGAGGTAACAAAGACTTAGTTCGGATTTCAGCAGCAGATGAGCTGAGGCAAGGGCAGAGTCAGGCAATGCTACGGAGGTGGGAATAGCCAGCCTTGGTGGTGGTGGTGCGGAGATCATCTCGGAGTCCAAAAGGTTGCGTGCTGTCTGGCGTAGCCTTGGACAGGAAGAGTTGGTGGCTAGGAAATGGAGATTATGGTGGGAACTGAAGACAATGGCTTTGGTCTTCCCAATGTTTAGCTGGAGGAAATTTCTGCTGATCCATTACTGTATATCAGATAAGCATTCTGACAATTTAGAGGCAGTGGAGGGATCAAGAGAGGTGGTGGTGAGATAGAGCTGTCATCAGCATCATATTGAATCTGATATGTTTATAGACATATCGTGTACACAACAACTTATATTTATGCAGCACCTTTAACATAATAAAACATCCCAAAGCGCTTCACAGGAGCATTATGGGATACTGAGCCACATGAGATACTAGGTTAGATGACCAAAATCTTCGTCAAAGAGGTGGGATTTAAGGAGTGTCTTAAAGGAGGACAGCAAGGTACAGAAGCAGAGAGTTGTAAGGAGGGCATTCCAGAGCTTAGGCCTTAGAGAACTGAAGGCACATCTATCAACGGTGCAGCAATTAAAATCAGGAATGCTAAAGAGACTACTATTAGAGAACAGATATCTCAGAGGATTGTGGAGCTGGAGGATGTTAGAGATAGGGAGGGACAAGGCCATGGAAGGATTTAAAAACAAGGATGAGAATTTTAAAATTAAGCTGTTGCTTGACTGGAATCCACTGTAGGTCAACAAGCATAAGGGTGATGGGTAAGGGTTCTTGGTGCGAGTTAGGACACTGGCAGCAGAGTTTTGGATGACCTCAAGTTTACAGAGAGTAGAGTCTGGCAGACCAGCCAAGAGCGTGTTGGAATCGTCGTCTAGAGGTAAAAAAGGCATAAATGAAGATTTCAGCAGTCGATGAACTGAGGAAGAGGCAAGTCAGGAGATGTTATGGATGCGGTCTTAGTGATGCTGCGAATATGTGGTTGGAAGCTCATCTCAGGGCCAAATATGACACCAAGATTGCAAATAGTCTGGTTTAGTCTCAGACAATTGTCAGGGAGAGGGATAGTGTCGGTAGCTGGGGAATGAAGTTTGGAAAAAGGACTGAAAATAATGGCTATAATTATCTCACTGGTGGAAATTTTTGCTTATCGAGTACTGGATGTCAGATGGCAGTCTGATAATTTACCATCAGTGCAGGAGTTTAGAGAGATGGTGGCGAAGAATTGCTGGGTGTTGTCAGTGTACACATGAAAACTAATAATACTAAAAACAGAAAGTGCTGGAAATACTCAGCAGTTCTGGCAGCATCTGTGGAGAAAGAAACAGAGTTTATGTTTCAGGTCGATGAAAGGTCCTCGACAGTGTCCATTCTATTTCTTGCATGTTTGCTCTCACCCCTTTCCCTTTCTCCCAGAATCACAAAAGGGTTCCCCTTGACCTCACCTTACACCCCACCAGTCTCCATATTCATCAGATCATCCTCCACCATTTCTACTACATCCAGCATGATGCCATCACCAAACACACCTTCTCCTCTCCTCCCCTTTCAGCATTCCAAAGGGATCATTCCCTCTGGGAAACACTGGTCCACTCCTCAGTCACCCCCACTATCCTAAGGCACCTTTCCATGCAAGCGCAGGAGATGCAACACTTGCCCTTTTACCCCCTCCCTTCTTAGCGTACAAGTCCCTGAACACTTCATCCAGGTGAAACAGCGATTTACTTATACTTTTTCCAAGTTAGTATACTGTACTCACTGCTCACGATGCAGCCACCTCTACACTGGAGAGACCAAATGCAGTCTGGGTGACTGCTTTGCAGAACATCTCTATTCAGTCCGCAAGCTTGACCCCAAGCTTCCAGTCGCCTATCATTTTAATTCTCCACCTCGCTCCCACTGACCTTTCTGTCCTTGGCTTACTCCAGTGTTCCAATGAAACTCAACACAAGCTCGAGGAACAGCACCTCATCTTTCAACTGGGCACTTTACAGCCTTCTGGACTCAACATGGAGTTCATCAATTTTAGATCATAACCCCTGACCCCATTTTGCTTCATGTTTCTTTGCTGATTTGTTGTTTTCTTATTTCCTTGACTTTGTGTTCAGATGGCAGCTATCCTGCCTTTCACACCTCCTCTAGACACATCTTTTTTTTTACTTGTCCCATTCTCACACCCTTTGGCCTTGCACCATGACAAGATGTTTCATTTAATTTCTCCTGGCCTCCACCCTATCACAGAACTTCCCTTCTGTTTTTCTTCCCACCCTCCCCCTTTCACTTGCTCAAAACCTATTACATTTCTAACCTTACTAGTTCTGATGAAAGGTCATGAACTTGAAATGTTAATTGTTTCTTTCTCCCCAGACCTTCCAGCATTTTCTGTTTTTATCTCAGAATTCCAGCATTTGCCGTATTTTGCTTTTGTATGCTGGAGGAGGATGGTGTGGTCAATCATGTCAATGGCTGCAGGCACGTCGAGAAGGACAAGGAGAGATAGTTTACCTTTGTCACAGTCACATGGGATGTCATGTGACTTTCACAAGAGCCATTTCGGTACTGTGGCAGGGGCAGAAACCTGATTGGAAAGATTTAAACATGGGGTGCCGGGAAAGATGGGCACGGATTTGGGAAGGGACAACACGTTCAAGGACTTTGGAGAGGAAAGGGAAGTTGGAAATGGGGCAGTCATTTGCAAGGACAGTGAGGCTAAGGATTGATTTTTGAGAGGGGCGATGGTGGCAGATTTAAAGGAGAGAGGGACAACACCTGAAGGAAGAGAACTGTTAACCACATCATCTAACATGGGAACCAGGAGGGGAAGTTGGGTGTTCAGCAGTTTGGTGGGAAGAGGGTGGAGGGAGCTGGAGGTAAATGTAGATGAGAAATAGGAGGGGGTCAAGGATAGATCCTTGGGGACACTAGAGGTAATAGTGCAGGTACAGGAAGAGGAGCCATTCTTGGTGATCCTCTGTAAGACTAGATAAGCATGGAACCAGGCATGTACAGTCCGATCTAACTTTTTATTCTTTCATGGTATATGGACATTGTGGGCTAGGACAGCATTTATTGTCCATCCCCAATTGCCCTTGAGAAGGTGGTGGTCGGCTGCAGTCCCTGTGGTGTAGGTACACCAACAATGCTGTTAGGGAGTTCCAGGATTTTGACCCAACAGTGAAGGAATGGCAATATAGTTCCAAGTCTGGATAGTGTGTGACTTGGAGGGGAACCTGCTGGTGGTGGTGTTCCCATGTATCTGCTGCCCTTGTCCTTCTAGGTGGCAGAGGTCACGGGTTTGGAAGGTGCTGTCGAAACAGCCTTGGTGAGTTGTTGTAGTGCATCTTGTAGATGGTACACATTGCTGCCACTGTGCGTCGGTGGTGGAAGAAGTAAATGTTGAAGGTGGTGGATGGGTTGCCAATCAGGTTGCTTTGTCCTGGATGGTGTCAAGCCTGTTGGAGCTGCAATCAGTCAGGCAAGTGGAGAGTATTCCATCACACTCCTGACTTGTGCTTTGTAGATGGCAGACAGGTTTTGAGGAGTCAGAAGGTGTGTTACCCGCTTCAGAATTCCCAGCCTCTGACCTGCTCTTGCAGCCACAGTATTTAAAAGGTTGGTCCAGTTTAGTTTCTAGTCAATGGTAACCCCCAGGATGTTGTTAGTGGGGGAATTCAGCGATGGTAATGCCACTGAAATGACAAGGGGAGATGGTTGGATTTTCTCTTGTTGGAGGTGGTCATTGCCTGGCACTTGTGTGGTGTAAATGTAATTTGCCACTTAACAGCCCAATCCTGAAGGTTGTCAGGTCTTGCTGCATATGGACATGGACTGCTTCAGTATCTGAGGAGTCATGAATGTACGATGTTTAGCACTAATCAGTGAATATCCCCACTTCTGACTGCAAGATGGAAGAAAGTTGTTAGAGAAGGATGGTGTGGTCAACTGTGTCAAAGGCTGCAGACAGGTAGAGAAGACGAGAGGCACAGTTTGCCAGAGTCACATAGGATGTTTTTTGTCACTTTGATAAAGGCCGTTTCAATTCCAGCTCATCTAGCTCTAAATATATCAGATGTTCAAGAATTCTCTACCGTTTTCCCTTGATCCAATTGTTGCTTTCATTCTTTTTATCCTTTTATGCCAGTGATGTAATTGATATTAATTGGGCTCTTTCCCCTCCATCAGATCTGATATTACATCTTAACCTAACCACGCCTGCCATTATCTTGTTTAAAAAAAAAACACACCAATTGCACCTGGCTACTTGATCTGTCTGAAGCACTCCCAGCTAACCTCATTGCAGTTTACAACTTCCGTAAATCTGCTATAAGAGCTGCTAAATACAACTTATGAAAAAGCATCAATTACTATTTTCCTGCCCTCCAGCAATCACTTCTGATCCCTTGCCAAAATAGTCTTCTCCAACTTCTGTTCCACAAATCTTCTATTCTGATAGAATACCAACTCTCCTAAAGAGAAAAAAAATGTTTGGCTTATCTTTCTCTTCCAACTCTAATCTTGATGATCTGAGCAAGAACCTGCTTTCATTGCTCCAGTCTACTATTATGACGAACATATTGGGCCAAATCTTGCGGCATATGCCATTAGATAGACATTTTCCTACACCATAACGTACTGGAAGTGCGAGCTGATAACGGTATGGTGAGGGCAACAGGACATGTGGGCCCATATGCATGGCGGGCCCAGCAGTATGTCTCCTTAACCAATCAAATTAAAGGATTAAAAAAAGACAGAAAGGAACAATGGAGGAGGGAGAATTGGGGTCAAATCAGACACAGAAAGAGAAATAGAGGGGAAAAATGATTGGATTGAGGGAGATAAGAGACAAAGGAAAAGGAGGAATTTTTTTTTTAAGTTCTAAGAAGAATGTCCAACATATAAGAATGAGACTGTTTAACTTGTTCTCTTTCTAGGCCAGAGAGGTTGATTGGCATTGCATTAACAATTATGGCATTTTAAAAGGGTACTTGCATTCTGAAGTATGAAGCCTAACTTTCTACAGTGAGTTTAATGGGAATTAATTTGCAAATCCAGCAAGTTTTTAAAAATAACAGGGAAGCTGAGGGCAAGATGCCATTGAGTGGAGTGGCTAAATTGGCCAGCACATTCTGGAGACTTGCAACTCACGACTCATCTTTTCATCCCCTGAACTTGCTGGCTGATTTGAGCATTAATAACTCAGTATGCTGTTAATCCACCATTATTTTTCCAGCAAGATCTGGCCCCATGTTTTAGTGTCATACAGGTCTGCTGGGATCCTCCTTTCTTTGGATTCCTTCCCACTATTTTCACTATGTACCTCTAAGCCAACCTGTCTTATGTTACTCTCTCATTTCAAGCTCCACCTTTCCTTCTCTAAAATTCACAAGTGTTCAGCCCATCTAAGAAAATTGATTCTTATTGTTCAAGTTGCTGCCCTATTGCCTTCAGTACAAGTTACAAAAATTGTTACTTAAATTATATATCATCTTGAAAGTTCTGGTCTACTCCATCACTCAGATTCAACTATTCCAAAGCTCAGCAGCCAGTCTCCCATCTTAAACTCATCCAAAAGACTGTTGCCTGTATCCTAACTCACATCAAGTTCTATTCAGCCATCACCCTTGTGCTGACTAACCTATGTTGGCTCCTGGTCTAGCAACACCTCAATTTTAAAATTCTCATCCTCCTGGTCAAATCCCTGCACGACCTCATTCCTCCCCATCTCTGCAACCTTCTCCAGCCTGCAACCCTTCAAGAACTATGCATTCCTCTGCCTTTGGCCTTTTGTGCATCCCTTACTCCTGTCGCTACTCAACTACAGTTGTTTAGTCCCTAAGCTCTAGAATTCCCTCCCTAAGCTCCTCCACATCTCTATCTCCCTCTTCCTTTAAATGGCTCCTTCACCAAGCTTTTAATCACCTGCTCTGATATCTCCTCCTTTGACTCAATGTCAATTTTTGTCTGATTACACTTGTGTAAAGCACCTTGGGACATCTTACTACATTAAAGGTGCTATATAAATGCAAATTATTGATTGCTTTAAGGGTTTATTTTACCAAGTCAAGCAGATTTACTAGTCCTATAATGACAACCAGATTACAAAAGTTATTGCACAATACAGTTTCAGACTACCACTTGAGGGCTTCCCTTGAAAATGATCTAGAGACAAACCTATTTACTTTTCTTCAACCTTTCAGCAACATGCAATGCACCATAACACATTAAGCACAGAATACAATGTGCAAATGATCCACTTTCTATTTTTGGGGAATTAAAATTGCTTTGCAATTCATAAATTAAATTGTTTCAAAAAATTTGAGAACATTTCAGAGATTGTAACATTTCAAAATTCATATCAGTGAACTTATTTAGTTTAATTTAAAAGGACACTTTATAACACAAAAGTCAATTTCAATTCCTCAGCTGAATTTCATTTAGCTAAAGTGAAATGTACCTTTACACACTGAGCCTTTTAACTGTGGATTTGTTTGAAAGTAAGACCTGTAGAGTCCTCATTCTTTTCATCACTGGCATACCTTACACAATGCAAAATCTACCCAATCTTGATTGATTCTGGGAAATCACAAAGTATTTTGTCTAGCTGGGGTTATAATTACCCCATTTGACCTGTTGCTTCTGCTTGAATAAAGGCCCAAAGCCTGCATGAAAACTCAATTCACTTTGACCCACACTACTCTAAACAACTTTCTTAAAAATCCTAACCGTCAAACACCAATGACAATTCCAATAGGTCTCAAGGTGAGGGGTGCAATCATTTTAAGAACAGCAAGATGATCAAATTTTGGTGATTCATGCATCCCTCACACAGATTATGAATTTAGGAGGAGGGAAGTCACAGTTGAGACATCACAAACCTTGCCGCCAGAACAAAGCTGCTAAAAATATGGTCCCCAGTACTGGTGCCTTTCGTGAAACATGAAGTTTATACTGGGGAGGGAAATTTGTCCAATGAAAGAAATGCAGAGCCTCCCTCCCTTTGCACAAGACCTGTTTGCTTTTCAGAATTGGATAAAGTAAGTCCAACAAAATCAGAAGAAGCCAATGGATAATGGAAAGATTCTTTTGTTGGCAAGAGTTCTGCCAATCACTGCCCTTTCACCATGTAATGAACCTCCCTAGGGAAACAAAATTGTCCTACAGTTGGGTGGCACTCTACACCTCTGAGGAGTTAAGGAGGAGAGGATGGATCAAGGATAACATGACTGATCAAAGGTGAAGTCGGATCATGCTGGTCTCCCTAGGAAGAAGCCAACAATAGCTACCGTGAGAAGAAAGCAGATGGGGCCCACCAGTGCTGAGATTGGCCAGCATGTCCTGGCTGAAGTTGAGGACCCCACTTAACCAGACTGGTCAAGTGTGAAGTTGAATAAATTTGGTTGGAGTATCCAAGTGACACATGTTTAATTAGAGAATGTTTTTGTTCAGAAGCACTTTTCCTCGTAAGAATCGTCATTGTACATGTCCTGAGTGTTGAGGAGATCACTGTATTCCTTCTGGCTCAAATCTTCTGGATTAATGGCGTTCGCCCGCAAGAACTCCTGGAAGCAACGCTAAAAGCTTGTCCTATGGACTGAGCTATTAACTGGGCATCTTCGGACTCAAAGACATGGCAGATCATCTTATACTGCCTCTTCCCATCATAGGAAGGTGAGATGCTTCCACGCTGTCCTGGGAATTGGTTCGAGGCATGCGTCGACGTGCCATCAACACAACAATATTCCCAATATCTGCAATGTAGGAAATGGTCCTTAAGGGATGGTCCATCATAGGCCCTTCACAATGGAGCTGGGAATAATTTTGGAGATTGCTGCATAAATTGACACATGCCTTTAAGACCCTGGGATGCTCTATGATCTACGCGTTTAGCTGAACCATTCAGAGAGAGCCAGAAAGATCAAAGACAGTCTGGAAGTTGATTTATCAGGACAGGCCATGAGCTGGAAGTTTTTCCCTCTTCCGAAAACTGTTCAAATGGGAGCAATCCATTAGTATCTATTTTCTAGACTGACATATGAAAGCTCCTTTCCCATAGAAACATTTACACTAAACAAACTGAACTTTTTAGGTGTCCAATTTTTTTTTTTAAAGTAAGAGCTTTTATCTCAATTTAGATCTGTCATTTCCATCAATCAAGGATAAAGAGTCTCACTAGGATAACAAATACAAATTTAGCAACTGTATGGGTCAGGAGTTGTTAAGAAACAATTTAAGCAATTCTCATGACCAACTGCATCAAACAGTGGACCATCACACTTCTGACACTGTTTTTCAGCCTTAGAGTCACTGGGCCAGCCATGAATTTCTATCTCAAAGACCTAGATCCAGACTGAGTACTGAGTTTGGGCAACAAAGCAAAGATCTCACCCACACAATACTACTTCTTCGGTACAAATAAAACTTAAGTGCATCGAGATCCCCTGCTCTACTGACATTGTGAACTTATGGTAAAGCTTAGTCCCTGCTCAAAGACACAATACAGAGTTTTAAGTTTTGTATTTGACTATGAGGTCAAGTCTAAGCACCAAATCTGGAGGTATCAAGCTCCACCTCGAGGAAAAAAGCCCCCTGCAATCAGGCTAAATGTGTTGTTTTCCTGCTGTAGTTATTGAAAGAGTTTACCATCTGGAGAAATCCACAAAAAATGCAGCACAAGAATTGACTGAGAATTACAAGTATTCATTGCTTTACAGACAAGGCCTGCATTAAGAACAATGGATTTTGTGCCCAAAATTGATAACAATCCCATAGTAAGACAACTGTCATGGAATAACAGCAGAGAGAAATCTCCCCGTTCCAAGAATGCATAGAGGAATCAACTAGAAGAGAAAAAAAACACACAGATAAAAAGTATAACTAAGCATTTAAAGAGGTATGTTCTGCTTTTCTCTCCTAGAACTCGAGGTCTGATTCCGGGGCATCAAACAAAAGTGAAACTGGGAATTTTAAGAATTTTCTCAAAATTGGACATTAGGGAATGGGGGAGGTGGTGGAAGAACTGAATTATCTTGCATGTCCTGGACATTTATATAAAGCAGGTGCAAAGGGACACATTGGGCACAATCCTGACTACATCTGGACAAAATACTCCAATGGAATTCCTCAGAAGCAATCAAGGGGGTTGCAGAATTATCACATGTGGGATGCTTGAACACCAAAGAATAAAGATTCTGATTCAGAATTATGTCCACTATGCAAACAATCCAGCATTTCTAGCAAGAAGATTTATCAAAATTTGAACACGGTTAGAGAAAGCAAAATATTCAATTTCTTGGGAAGAAGGAGACGCAGATTAAACATGAGGGGATATATGGATACAGAAGAAAGTAAAACTAAAGTACTTACATTTGATCTTTAGGTTTCCTATAGCCATGTAATGATAATGTCAAGGGAAATAGCTAATTTTACTACTTGCTTTAAAACAGATATAGAAGGGAGAACAGATTTAAAGAAATACAATAAATATATACAATAAATACTTACAATCTATATCGACTTAGATGTGGGGACTAAGTGTAACATATCTAAGCTTACTGACAATAAAGTTAGGTGGAAAGTAAGCAGTGAGGAGGACACAAGGAGGCTGCAGAGGAATATAGATAGATTGGGTGACTGGATAGAACATGTCAGATGAAACACAATATGAAATGTGAAGTTATCCACTTGGGTGGAAACATTTTAAAAATGTTTTGAATGGCGCAAGACCAAGGAATGTTTGCATTCAGAGGGACCTGGGTATCCTTGTACATGAATCACAAAAAGTAAACATGTAGGTACTGTACACAATTAGGAAGGTATATGGTATGTTAGTAATATAAAAGCAAAATACTGCAGATGCTGGAAATCTGAAATAAAAACAAAAAGTGCTGCAAGTACTTAGCAGGTCTGGCAGCATCTGTGAAGAGAGAAGCAGAATTAAAGTTTCAGGTCAGTGACCTTTCATCAGAACTGGCAAAGGTTAGAAATGTAATAGGTTTTAAGCAAATAAAGCTGGAGTGGTACAAAAGATAACAAAAGGGAAGGTGTTGATAGGATTCATTTTTTTATCGTGTGCCTGTCCACTGTTTTTTTTTCATGTTTGTGCTTTTGGCCAGGGCTGTTCATTATTCCGTCATTTAATACCCTCTCTGCACTAATGCATCGTCTTTCACCGCACCATTAACACACCCTTTGCCTTTGCTCCATGACCTTCCAGTCAATTATTCTCTGTGACCCTCTGTCCTAACAACATCTTCCCAGTCCTTGCTGACTGTGCTAGTGTATAGGTTTGAGGCATTAGTAGTCGCAGTTGAGGCTTCTCTGGGTCTTTGTCGCAGAGAGTGTTGTTCTCCTGATAGATCTCAGTTACTGTCTGCTTTTGGAGTCACAACTCACAATCTCCCAGAGTTGCACATGACATGACCACCTCTGTGTTTTAATGAGGTTCCTCCGGAATTTTCTCAAGGCCCTCCCCTCGGGCTGCCCAGCCATACTTGGTGGCAGGGTTGGCTCTTTCAAAGTCAATGGGTGTTGATGACTCTTGATGACCACATTGACAAGGTTATCTCAGATAATTGAATCAGAGAGCACCATATTATTCTGGCTAGGCTGAGTCAATCATGTTTGTTTGTCTCCAGTCTAATCCTTTCGTGCTTCACATGCAAATACTCGTGGCCATCTTTGCTGCTAGCTGTTCTTATTAAAATGTTATTTGTAACAATTTCCAGTAAGTCTCAGGCAAAGTTCCACTTGATGAAATTAATATTTTCCATTTGGCATGTGGGGGTTTTCATAACACCACTGTACCACACAGAATGATAAGCGACAGTGGGAGCATTTCAATATAGTTGTTAAAAGAAAACATAGGAAAAAACATGCATTTTTTCATTCACTCTCATCCACTCAGAAACCTTAAAATTGTTGCACCTTGTCGTCTTCTTCATCTGCAGCAGCTGTGCTAATTTTAACTGTCCTGTTCCCTTGAGGTTGGTCTGGGATGGTTAGGTGTTGTCCAATGTGTTTAAAGTTTCTTTAGTATCAGTTTGGAATAAGCTGGGGATAGACATCTGAATAAACATGTGGCTGTTAGGGAAGCTTGGTGTCTGCAAATTTCCATAATTGTCTAGGGCAAGTTCTCCTTTATGTACCAGCTTTAACTCCTTGGCTGCTGTTTCTGCAACACGTGGTGCTCACCCTTCAGGTATTGGTAATGAATTGATTTTAAGCCCCTGTGAGGTGTCTAGGATTTCCTCTGGGCCTTTGTTCCTGCTGGAGTCTGAAGTGAGATTGTTGGATTTGATTAACTTTGGATTTGAGCTTTGATAATGGGATTTTGCAGTGGGTAGATCCACCTGGACTTCATTTTTAATATTCTGGTGAGTCATACACGTGCTGCTCACTTTAGAGCATTTTTGCTTCCCTTTTCTCTTGACTGTGGGGAGGTTCTCTTTGCTAATCTCCCCCCATGTCCTCTGGGACATTCCTGCTCACAGGTATTTGTCCAGATTCCACTGCATTCCCCTGCAGCACCGACTAGGTGAGGCATCACCCTCACTGTTGTTTTGCCCTTTTAAAGACTATCCTTGTTGCTGCAGGTTTCTGTAAATGCTGTGAGCAGCCTCGGTAGGGTGCTTCTTTGGCCTGCATTTACGTAGGAGGATGTGGGGTCTAATATTCCCAACATTTCGGGGTTGGCTGACCGGACAGTAGGGGGGCTCCATTTGTGAATCCTCAGGATCTCCTTTAACCTGTCCTCACCGTCCTATTCATCCCCTTCCTCCCTAACTGTCTGCCAGACTTGTGCTTGTCTGTCCCCTTTTGTTTTCAACAGGGGTCCCTCACAATTCACCAGCCTTCTGCTGGAGCATTCCCCAAAAGCCAGTACAGGAATTAGGGGTGCCGATTTTACTGCAGGTTGGGGCTTCCTCACAACCTGGCAAATGTGGCAGGTTTTACAGTACTCCATTAAATTTTAGTGGAGTTTTGGCCAGTCAAACTGCCGCCTTATGTGGGCTTTGGTCTTTCTTACACTGACATGTACAGCCATTGTAAAATGGTCACCTATTCTTAATATTTCTTTATGGTACCTCAGTGGCACCACTAACTGGTGAACCACTGTCCACTCTTTGTCCTCAGGTCTGTGAGGAGAGCTCCACTTCAGCATCAGCACCTCATTCTTTACATAGTAGCAATTAGGGATTCCCTCTGCTTGTTTCAGTTTGGGTAGCCTGTGCTAACTTCCTTAATTCTGGGTCGGCTTACTGTGCCTCAACTAGGAGAGATTGGTTTAACCCATTCCCTGGGTCCTCTAACTCCCCAAAGGTGGTTTCAGACAACCAGACAGCATGGTCATCTGTCTGCAGTGCCAACTCAGTTTCCTCTGAAGAAGCTTGTTTGGCCATGGTGAGAAAATGATTTCCCTGGTTGGGGAATCGAGAACACAGGGGTCACAGTCTCAGAATAAGGAGTCGACCATTTCGGACTGAGATGAGGAGAAATTTCTTCACTCAAAGTGTTCTGAATTTTGGGAATTTTCTACTCCAAAGAACTGCCTGCCGATGCTTAGTTGTTGAGTATATTCAAGACAGAGGGAACCAAGGGATATGGGGAAGGTGGAGTGCAGGTAGAATAACAGCTACGATCGTGTTGAACGGTGGAGCAGGCTCGGAGTGTCAAATGGCTGACTCCAACTCCTATTTCTTATATATGCATTTTCAATATTAAAGCTATGACCTGAAACGTTAACTCTGTTTCTCTTTCCACAGATGCTGCCAGTCCTGCTGAGTATTTCCAGCACTTTCTGTTTTTATTTTAGATTTCCATCATCTGCAGTATTTGGCTTTAATGCCACAATATGTAGATTAACTAGTTTATTATTTTAAAAAACTGCACCTGCCTGCTTCACACAACTCTCATGCCAATATAAACAGATTGAAGGTTACTGGAAAGTATAGACACAGATGATCAAATACTCTATGGATCACTGTAGCTCCCACTCTGTTCTGAAAAACAGAATGAAACATGCTGGAACTGAATGTTATTTGAATAACCTAGACTTTTTGGTCAATTGTTTTCAAGGTTACAAAGAAATATGGCATTTAGGAGTTGTACTCATTCACTATTTGGCACACTCAAAAGATGAAATAGATTAAGAGTTCAGGCTGTCCCAGAGCACAGCACAATCACTTGAGTGGCATGACAGAAAATAGGTTCAATTCCTCATTCCTTGGAGATATCAATTTCAATAACATTGGTGCAAGGAAGCACTCAGCAGAGGGAAGACTTCACTCGAACCTCTTGCATTCCTATTGTCAGGTGGCCAAATGCTGCATTGGCAGTGGCCTGGAAGCAAACACCTGTACATCTGCATCACCTGGGAAGGATTCATACAAGAAAACCAGGTGAACAGAAGGTAACAAACTCTACAAAGAATGCAAATAAAATTAGGGAAAATCCATCACAGTACAAATAACAAAATCTTTCGTGAGGAAGTTTTGAGCAGTGAAACAGTTTACTCTAGACTTCATGCACTATATCTATTTCTTTTGCCCATGTTATTTTCTTGAATATTGCTCAATCAATAATTGTGCTGACTGTTTTTAAGAAGCTTAATGCAATGGTCTGAAGGAGATGAATTTGTGTTAGGAGATATTCAAGGCTGAGTTAGACAGATTTTTGATCTACAAGGGATGATACTAAACGGCAGAGCAGGCTCGAGGGGTCAAATGGCCTACTCCTGCTCCTATTTATTTTAATCTTACTTATGATCTTATAATAATTAAGTATTACAGGTGCTGTCTCCCACTGACTCAGCTGGTTAAGGTAGCGAGTAGCTGATCAATACAAACCAGGTTCAATAACATGGTTTGTACTGAGTGATCTAATCTCAACTAGAGTAGTGGTAGATGTGCTACAACTGCCTTCAATGCCCCGGATTTTTAGGGAAGGGGGCAGCAATACAGCAAAGTTCTCACTCTTACTCACTATTTAGTAAACCCTACTGGAAGTGCACATGCAGAAGCACATGTGTAGATAGCATTGGACTGTCTTTGGCTCAGGAGTAAGCATTGTAAAGAAAACTGGCGGAGAAAGAACTCCCTTTTTATGTTAAGTCTTTGTCTTCACTATTCAGGGATCAGGACCTCAGACAGGGCAGGCTCTTCCAATAAAGTAAGCAGCAGTTAAATTTGAAATTATTTTGAAAAATCATGTCAAAATTTTGAATTTAAAAAGAAAGTATGTACACCAGACTCTCGATAAAAGTAATAACTACATGCTGTAACAAATAAGAACTTAAAACTTAGGGCGGCGCAGTGGTTAGCACCGCAGCCTCACAGCTCCAGCGACCCAGGTTCAATTCTGGGTACTGCCTGTGTGGAGTTTGCAAGTTCTTCCTGTGTCTGCATGGGTTTCCTCCGGGTGCTCCGGTTTCCTCCCACAGCCAAAAGACTTGCAGGTTGATTGGTAAATTGGCCATTATAAATTGCCCCTAGTATAGGTAGGTGGTAGGGGAATATAGGGACAGGTGAGGATGTGGTAGGAATATGGGATTAGTGTAGGATTAGTATAAAATGAGTGGTTAATGGTCGGCACAGACTCGGTGGGCCGAAGGGCCTGTTTCAGTGCTGTATCTCTAAATCTAAAAGACATCCAGAAATTGCCTTACCATTTTTCCATTAAAAGAAAAAGTTTTACTTCACATTGTTGTTTTAGAAAATATAGTTTATTGAGCTCATCTTCACCAACTAGTCAGGAAACAGCCTTTTGAAGTCACAAAATTAGAAATGTGCACAAAGGATATAGTAAGGATTTTCCAGTAGAAGTGATCCAATGCATGCTTCCTTTATCATTGGACGGGCCATCAGTGTACGTCTTCGCCAGTAAAACTAGGAATAGTTTAGGAGGAAAATGTGTCAAATGGAATATTTAATGTGTAAAGAATTTTACTAAAAGCCACAAACAATTTAAGGCAACAACATTTTTAAACCCACTCATGTCATGTCACCTTTCAAGACAATAGGCACTTATGTGATTACAACAAGTAACAAAATTTTAACATCCAGATTTATATTTCCTTATTTTGTAACAAAATGTGAGCTTCCTTCCCCTCCCTGAAAAACACAACCTGGAGTTTTTGCACACACATACATATGCATAAAGTTACTGTAACTTAGTAATAACAGAAAAGGAGTTTCACTTTTCATAGTTACATGAAGATGTTATAAATACCAGCAATCAAAAAGTTAGAATTTCCAGTCCTAATTATATAGTCAAATCCAGGTAGTTAATGTGACCAAGAACCCAAATGATCACTATAATTGACTGATCATTGTAGTCAATTCTCTATATGCCCTGAAGCTTTGCTGAGGGATATATAAATATTCTTATTTAATGGCAACTTTCACAAGATATCTGCATCTCAACCTTTAAAGACAAACAGAGTTTGATAAGGAATTCACTCAAATTGTACATTTACTAAGTAGCCCTGCAGGGAAATACTGGATTCTAGCACAAAAGAAAACAGTGTAATATTTTTGCAAAAGGGATTTGAAGCTTATAAACACATGACCATGACAAGCAAATTCTACTATAATAAAAACAAATGCTGGAAATACTCAGCAGGTCTGGCAGCATACGTGGAATGAGAAACAGAGATAACTTTTCTGGTCAATGACCTTTTATTGCAAATTCTAATGTTCCACAAAGGATGGAACCCATTCCAAATTGCTACTTTGTTAGCTGGCTAAGATCTTTTACAAGCTTAGTCATCAACAAAACCTTGGTTTTGGTAGCAATAGGCCAAATTGAGGTTATAGTTCCCAAGGTTGCTGGCAGACTGCCTACACCTCACATAAGCAGCCATTCGATAAAAGACAGCTGGAACAATTGGTGTTGGCTGGCAAATCCACCATGGAGGTCACTATCAACAGGTTTTACCCTGTCCAGAGACATGCACTTTCTAGGAAGGAGTCATAAGCTAACAATCTGGAGATGGAACCCTGTATGAATTTTCCCTCAGCAAGACCACGTACGCTTCCAGCAATTGTCGGAATTCAATCACTGCTCAGGTGGAGTTCAGTTAATTTGGCATAGACTAGGGATAAAATCCTTTGTATCATACCAGGTGATGCAGTCACCATTTTTTTTTGTGGGGGCAGGGAATTGAGAACAGTTCCTTTTTTGTTGAAATATTCGAAACAATTTTTTTTTGCAAGATGTTGACTTATCACTGGGGTACAATTCCACAGACACTAGTCATTCTCCAGGACCTCATTCAAATGGCCATGAATGTGATGCACGAGAAGTATCACAACTGAGTCCAATTCTATCATCAAAGATCTGCAACAGTTGATGTTGCACTCAAGGACTTTGATGTGGTCCAGAGGGAGCAAGAGACAAAGGAGAGAGAAATTATTTTTAAAAAGCAAGGGCTGGATCAGGCTTAACTGTAACATTCCCTCACAGTCAAGTAACCCAGTGGTACAGTCAAGACTTATACATAAATAATGATGACGTGGGTGACCAACATTCATGGAATCACATTCTAGCAAAAAGTCCATGTATTTTGATGAGAGCAAACATATGAACCTAAGGTAAAAAAAAACTGCAAATACAAAAATAACCCAATCAGAATTTTAAATTTCTTTTAAAGATAGAATACTATTTGTCATGTATTTAAGAAATCAGGCTACTTTATGTTGATTAATTCAGAAAAATTTAAAACAATTTTATTGTTATTCTTTCCACTTACATGGTCTCCAGTGCCAGCCAGATGAACGCATATAGGTCGGTATTTACTCTTCCATTCTTTGGGAATTATAAACTGAAACCTGCAGCAATGGCAGTGTGAGTAACTTCATGTTGCTAGTTGTACAATGATGTGATAATCAAATCCTAAACACACAAAACCTGAACTGAAAAAAAAAATCTAATACATAATTAATATCTCAGCAAACTAACATGCAAACTGTATTATCTGTTTATGGTGCAAGGAAATACAATGAACAGCTCTATTCCAAACTAGCAGAACTGAAAGCCAGGAACTTTTTGACATAATGTGTTCTTGATATCATACAGGGTTTTAAATATGCTTTATATATTTCAATTTATTATTAAATGCCATGTTTTTTCCACTAGATAAAAAGATAAGAATTTGTTAAAACCAAACATTAGAATTCAGAGTATATTTTGTTTTATAATGCTTCTATGAAGCATCTTGGGAGGTTTTATTATGTTAAAGGTGCTGTATAAATATAAGTAGTTGTTGTATAGATTTGCTAAATCTTGCATTCTGATGGCTAAATGTTTCCCTTCTTACCCAATTAATCCACAGCAACAATCACATTCAGTCCAATCCTGACCAGAACAAGGTATCTACATAATATATACATATATATTCATTTTTAAAACAGGAATCACTATAAAGTGACCTTGCATAGGATGGGTGTCACTTTTTTCCTATCCCAAACCCAAAGAAACTGAGACCACAGAAATCAGGTCTTCTGTATTGCTCAGTCCTACATTCAATAGTGCATTTCCCCAATTGGCTATCAGGTAATTACTTTATTTTAATCATCAGATGGTAGTGCCACAAATTATTGACAATAATATGTTGAAGTTTTTTTTTATTGGTTGTTAATTGGTCTTCAGTGAAGCAATAATAATGTTAATTACCTCAGTAATCTTGTCGATAAACAACTGTATTATCCAAATTTAACAACCCAAAAATATTTTCTGTGCTACATTTTGAACAATCAAGACTTCAATATACTGCGATATAAAGTATAACCAAAATAAACATGATTTGACAGCATTATATTGAACAGCAGGACTTTAAATCTTCAAAATGTGAATAGATTTAGTTGGGGATGGGGGGGGGGGGGGGCGGTTACGACAGAATTTATTATGTGATCTTGTGAATGACCTTGCCAAAGAAAAGGCTGAAGATTTTGTATTTGGTTAAAGTGACTTTGAGCGTATCACTACTAATCTTTGAGTCCAGAAGTTATTCCTGGCCACTAAAATTGCATTGCCATACTGAAATCTTGCAATTCACCATCACGTTATTACAGAAACGGATACTTAATGCTGGGTGAAAGCCATCAAACATGGCCAGATAAGATTAGGCACAGAGTAATAGAGATTTACAGCAGGCCATTCGGACCAACAGGTGTTACTAGTGAGCGAACAGGAGCGAGAGAGAGCGAGAGCAAGAGACAGCGTACACGTGAGTATACACAAACGCAAACTTGCACATTACACACGTGTGTTTGGATTAGTATTTGGTTTAAGGTTTTTGTTTACTTTTCATTTGTGGATGGCTTTTGGATTTGTACTATGGCTTGAAATAATGAAATGTTTATGGTTGTTAAGTCCTAGGATGCTTTAGGGTTTAATGCATCAGTTCACAATTTAGTTGGCTGTGCTGCTTTTTTCCAGCTAAAGTAAAGGATGCGTGATTCCTACCTGTTGATTTGACTTCATCAATGCATTGTGAAATGAGAGCCAGGTTTGTGACAGGAAGTGGGATGATGGGTCCAAGATACATGAACAAAAGGTGATCATAGTTATGTCTCTACCCAAAAGAACTGCAATTATTAAGTTTATTTCTCCGTGTAACTACTGCTTTGAGACATTGTTTGTGTCAAGCTTTGGTTGAACACAGGAAAAGGTTCAAGTTGCAACCACGTTTGGTGTCAGATTCAAATTTTCTTACATGAGCCTCCTCTCACTTTACTTCATCTCAGTGGGTCGACGTCTGCTTCTTTTCCCCTCATGTACTTATCTAGCTACCCTTTGAATGCATCTATGTTATTTGCCTCAACCACTCCATGTGGTAGTGAGTTCAATATTCTCACTACTCAGATTTCTTGAATTCCTTGTTGCATTTATAGGTGACTATTTTGTATTTATGGTGCCCAGTTTTTGAATCCCCACAAGTGGAAACATTCTCTCCATGTCTACCTTATCAAATGCCTTCAAAATTTTAAAGGCCTCTACCAGTCTTTCTCTTTCTAGAGAAAAGAAACCCAGTCCATTCAATCTTTCCTGATAGTTATACCCTCTTAGTTCTGGTATCATTCTTGTAAATTGTTTTTGCATTTTCTCTCATGCTTCTATATCCTTTTTAGTAGTATGGAGACCAGAAATGTGGACAGTGCTCTAGCTGTGGTCTAACCAAGGTTCTAAATAAGTTTAACAAAATTTGTCTAATTGTGGAAACGAAAGCCAGTGCCTTGTTTGCACATTTTATAGCTTTGTTAACCTGCAGTGCTATTTTTAATGATTTGTGAATCTGTATCTCTAGATTTCTTCATTAGATCTCCACTCCATTTATACTCTTATTTTCAAAAGCAGTAGGTGGGCATCCTAATTCCTCCTACCAAAATGCATGACCTGACACTTATACTGAAATTCATTTACCATCTAAACAACCATCCTGAAATTTTTTTTTTTTCTTGTGTTCCGTCACAATCTTCAAGATTAACTATACCCTCTAATTTGGTGTCATCTGCAAGTTGATATTGTACTTTAGAGACCAAATAATTTATGTCAATGGTAAACAATGGTTCTAGCACCATTCCCTGTGGAACACAGCTGTTAAGCGTACATTAATTGTATTTATTTGGACACAGATGGTAGGAATCAACTGGGGATTCACTCGTGCCTCTATAAATAGGAACAGACAAACTGTGGTTGTTGGGTTAGGAGGTGCAGGCTTGGAATGTGTATCTCTAAATAAATGCTTACAGAAGTGTGTAAAGATTGGCTCCAATTCGATCCTTCACCAACTGGCTTTCTGAAGTATAACAAAATCCCACCTTCTGCAAGTCTGAGTAACTACCTTTAACCCCTACTCCACGTTTTCTGTTTTGTAAGTCAGTTTGCTATCCATTATGCTACATGCCCCTTGACCTCATATGCTCTGACCTTAGTCATGAGACTACCAATTAGAACTTTATCAAAGGCCTTTGAAAGTCCATCTATATTATGTACACTGCATTACCCTTATCGACTCTTTGTTTGCTTCAAAGAATTCAATAAGTTTGGTCAAGCATAACCTCTTTTGAAATTTGTGCTGACTATTGCTCATCATATATTGGGTTTCTACAATTGTTCTATTGTATCTTTGAGTGAAGATTACAATATCTTTCCAACACTGACAATAAGCTAACTGGTCTATAGTTTTATCTCCCTTTTTGAATATAGAAATGACAATAGCTGTCCGTCAGTTCTCTGGCACTATTCCCTGTGCTATTAATACTAGTATCTCTGCTATCTCTTCCTTAGCTTCTTTGAGTGTAATGGAACCCATCTGGACCTGGGGTTATAGTAAACCTTTAGGAATTATATATTAGACCTCAACTAGAGTATTGTGTTCAAATCTGGGAAGCAAACTTTAGAGAGGATGTCAAGGTGCAGAGGAGATTTAAATGTATAGTTCCAAGGATGTGGGAATTCAGTTGTGGAGAAACGAGAAAAGCTGGGATTGTTCTCCTCAGAGCAAAGAAGGTTCAGAGGAGATTTAATAGAGGCATTCAAAATTATGAGCGGTTTTGAGTAGTTAGGGAGAAACTGCTTCCACTGGGAGAAGGGTTGGTAACCAGAGGGCACAGATTTAAAATAACTGGCAAAAAAAAAAACCAGGGGGAGATGAAGAGAATTCTTAGTGAAATCAATGAGTTATGACGATCTGTAATGCACTGCCTGAAAGGGTGATGGAAGCAGATTCAACAGTAAATTTAAAAGGGGTATACTTAAAAAGGAACAAAATTCAGGGCTATGGAGACAGAGCAGGAGAATGGTAGTAATTGGTAGCTAATTACTAGAGAACCAGCATATGCAATTGGCCTCCTTCTGTGCTACATCATGCTAAATCTGATTAGTTTGTTAGCTCCCTCCTTTCTATCTTAAATGTCTTGATAAGCATTTGACCTCCTCCTCGAATTTCATATCCACCTTATTAGTCTCCCTGGTTAAAGACTGAGGCAAAATAACTATTCAATATATGGGGCATTTTACTGTCATTATCTGTCAGTTATCTTGGCCCTATCCTTATCTTAATTTTCCTTTTGCTATTTACGTTTCTGCAGAATATATTACAATGTCTTTTAATCTTTGATAATTTTATGTCATAATTCCTCTTTGCCTTCCTAATCATTTAACTTCTTCCCTAACCTCTTCATATTCTCTTTCGTCATCCTCTCCTTTATCGTTTATGTACTTAGTGTATACTTTTTTTAAAAATTCAATGTTATCTGTATCTCGTTATTCATCTGTGGTGTCTCTATTAGTTTGTCCTTGATTTTGAGAGATATACTTCTCCTGATCTCCATTAATCACCATTTCATATACTTCCCACTGCTGTTCTTTGTCAATATTGTTTCCAGTTTACCTTCCCTAGTTCCATCCTCAACCCCTCAATTAGCTTTTTCTCATCTTTTGTCTTATATATGTCTCTCACAATCATGATAAACCTTATTATGTTGGGATCACTATTTCCCAGATGCCCCCCATGCTTACTTCTCTTATCTGCTCTAGTTTGTTTTCCATTACTAAATGCAGCAGTCATTCCTCTCTTGTTGGACTTCTATCAGTTCAACTTCTGCAACCATCCAGCAGCATCAGCATCCTTATTGCTTCTGGATTTTGGTCAAAAGCAATCAACTCAGTATTGGCTAAGTGCTGCTTTACATTCCTCTTCTAAATTAAAGGCTACCCACCTTGCTAAGAATCTAGAACCAAAAAATATGGTCTCACTGAAAGGAGCAAAAGTTAGCTCTGTCCAACAGCCTCCAGCTTATTCAAAATGTCAGGTCACAGCAACATGCTGTAGAGCCATTTCATCTGAATAGTTTGATTAAGGAAGTATTTTGCTTTATAAATACGTACGCATAGAATATCCTATCCCTTTAACAGTGCCAACTGTCATAATTGCAAGCCATCTAAAAAAATGTTACAATGAAGAATTGTGATAGAAAGTAGTCAAGTGACATTAGTTTACGAATATATTGCCCCATAAAAGGGATGAAAGGGAATTATGTTGCAATTCTTGGCAACACTAGCTTTCGATCTTGACCAAACTATGAAGACAATGCAGAAGAAGGGGGCGGCACAGTGGCGCAGTGGTTAGCACCGCAGCCTCACAGCTCCAGCGACCCGGGTTCAATTCTGGGTACTGCCTGTGTGGAGTTTGCAAGTTCTCCCGGTGTCTGCGTGGGTTTTCTCCGGGTGCTCCGGTTTCCTCCCACATGCCAAAGACTTGCAGGTGATAGGTAAATTGGCTGTTATAAATTGCCCCTAGTGTAGGCAGGTGGTAGGGCATATGGGATTACTGTAGGGTTAGTATAAATGGGTGGTTGTTGGTCGGCACAGACTCGGTGGGCCGAAGGGCCTGTTTCAGTGCTGTATCTCTAAAAAAAAAAAAAAAAAATTGGAAGAAAAAACAGGAAATGATGTAAAGGCATTAGTCGCAACTCATGTTTGCATTTATGTCATACTAATAATGCAAATTAATGGAAACTCAGTTACATAAACAGCCATTCAGGACATCATTGGAAAACACTTGGATCATTCAAGAGTATAACCTGTACATCCCAGACAGACAGATCCAACAATTATTTTAAGGAAGGAAAAATTTGGAACAGTTCAGAAAAAAAATGCAAGAACAATGAGGATTCATTTGTATACCTTTATTTCCTTACCTAGCTTTGACAGATTCAGCTGGCATTATCCCTGGTAGATAATGATCCAGTGGGGACACAAAGTGCCCATCCATGATCTGACAATCAGCCTGTTCCTCCATCTGTAACAAACAGCTTTCAGTTACAATTTTATTCCTTCATGAACAGAAAGAATCAATTTATTTTTTGATTTAGTATGATTATTTTCTCACTTCCCAAGCTCCCCCCCACCCCGCACACATACAGGCCCAAATTTTGTGGTCAGCAGTGAAGGATTGGTGTTTGCCGTTCACCTCTTCGAAGACTGTCCACAAAGTTTTCTTGGGCTTCTGAGTGTAGATTTGCTCTAATCTGGTGTCTGAACCAGCACAGTACCCTCTACAGGGCATCTGTGGCATCCATAAGCAGGTCAAGAAACAGCGAGGCTCTTCAACCAATCCTCACTGAGACATACAGTCTAAGCTGCAAGTATAAATTAGATTTAAATCCTGTACAGAAAGTGAAATGAAGATTGGGAAAGACCGATGGGATTAAGAAAGAGATAAAAGAGACAGAAAAAGTTACAAGTGAAGTTTTATTTATATCCCCAACATGAATTAATTTGTTAAGGAATAATACTAAATGCTCATGAAATTAAATTTTGAGACCTACAGAGGTCATCTTGCAGTAATTACCACTTAACACACCACTAAAATTTTACTTACTCTTGAATGTACCTACCTTAACATTTTACTGGGGTATCTTTCACAGCAACCTCTGGATTTCCATATTTAACTGCATGCATGGACACCAGAAGTTGCTGTCAGATTTTCTCCATTATAACAGTGAATGATTTAGTCTTACTATTATTATCCATGCAAAATTTGGACTGAACACACACACTTCTGAACCAAGAAGACAGAGACCCTGTCCTAACCAGGGTCTCATTTTCACCATGAACATCCTGTTCCCCCACACACCTGCAACCCCCACTAGCAAGGCCTGATGGCCCTTCATTTCTTCCTTCAACTGAGGCCCAACCAGTCCCAATTCACCACCATCCCCCTCTGCCGAACTGAACCTGCACTTACATCGAACAACTTCTCCTTTGACTCCACTCACTTGTCCAAATGAAAGGTACCGCTCTGGAAACAAGTATGGGTCCCAGCTATGCCTGCCTTTTTGTGGGATATGTGGAACATGCTTTGCTCCAGTTCTACTCGGAACCCCTCACTCAACATTTGTTCCAGTGCATTGATGACTGTATTGGCACCGTTTCCAGCTCTTGCCCTGAACTGGAAAATTTCAACAACTTTGCTTCCGATTTCTACCCCTCTGTCGCCTTCACATGGTCTACCTTTGCGGTTCAAGGCGGCGGCTCATCACCACCTTCTCAAGGGCAATTCGGGATGGGCAATAAATGCTGTCCGAGCCAGCAACACCCACATCCCATGAACAAACATAAAAAACCTCCGGCTCTTCCCTTCCTTGATTTCTCTCTCAATTTCTGGGCACAGTGTAACAACCAAGATCCATTATAAGCCTACCAATGCCCACAGCTACCTTGATTACACTTCCTCCCACCCTGCTTCCTGTAAAGCGACCCCAATCTTCCAGTTTCTCGATCTCCATCACATCTGGTACGTTCTGTACCAGTGCTTCTGATGTGTCTTCCTTTTTCCTCAACCGAGGATTTCCTCCACCGCGCTTGCTGGGCCTTCAACCGTGTCTGTCCAATTTCCTGCAATTCTCCTCTCACCCTTTCCCCTCCCTCCCAGAACCACAATAGGTTCCGCTTGTCCTCACCTTCCACCACACCAGCCTCCACATTCAACGGATCATCTTCTACCATTTCCCCACCTCCAGCATTATGCCACCAAACAATTCTTCCATCCCCTCCTAGCATTCCAAAGGGAGCATTCCCTCCGCAATTCCCTGGGCACTCTTCAATCACTCCAACACCCTCTCTCCTTCGCACGGCACCTTCCTGTGCAAGTGCAGGAGATGCAATACCTGCCCTTCTACCTCCTCCCTTCCCAACACTCAAGGTCCCAAACACACCTTCCAAGTGAAACAGTGATTTACTTGCATTTCTTTCAATTTAGTATACTCTATCCACTGCTCATAATGCCATGTCCTCTACATTGGAGAGACCAATTAGGTGATCACTTTGCAGAACACCTTCGTTCAGTGCGCAAGCGTGACCCTGAGCTGGTCATTTTAATTTTCTGTCTCACTCCCACCTCTCTTTCCTCAGCCTCCTATACTGTTCCAATGAAGCTCAACAGAAACATGAGGGACAGCACCTCACAACCTTCCTGAATTAACATCGAGTTCAACAATTTCAGATCATAAGCAATGCTCCCATTTTTTCCAGACAGCAGCTGCTGTTAATGATTCTCCTGTTGTCACTTACAGCTCCTTTAGATGTATCTTTTGTTCTTTTCTTGTCCCATTACCCGCTACTTTTGCATTACACCACCATCCCTTTTGACATTTAATCACTCCTGCCTTCCACCCTATCACAGACCTTCTCTTTTGTTCTTTTCTCCCCTGTCACCTGTTACATCTCTAAATTTTCCCAGTTCTGATGAAAGGTCATTGACCTGAAACGTTAACTCTGTTTCTCTCTCTGCTGAGGATTTCTAGAATTTTGTTTTTATTTTAAGCAAAGGACCTTTTAGCAACCACTCAGTGTTCTATAAACATGGCACAGGTTGACACTACATGATTCCTTTATCACTTTTGGAATGTAACTATCAAGAACCACTTCTTCACACACAGTTACTCTGCGATCGAGAACTGTTGAGGTAATGCCCACCTTGCAAGACAAGTTTCACCTACAGACTGCCAGTAGAGTAGCCTTAAAATTTAAACACACCACTTCATTGGACTGCTGTAGAAACGACAAACTTCTAAATGTTTCTAGCACTGACAGTGCTGATGGGTGGAGGCATGCAGACAGCAGGTGAAAGGGGGACTGGGTGAGGGAAATAGGCTTGGCCTAAGTACAGGAGAAACAGCCAGGAATGACAGGATGGACCAGAGCAAAGAGTCAAGGTAGGGCTGAGAAGTTCTTTAATAGTACGCAATTCACTTTGTATATAATTCTCAGGTGCTAGCAGAGCTGAAGGTGAAGCTGGCTGGAAATTTTCATGGCCTCTTTCTACTTTTGCATCTACAATCTGATATGTCACTTAGCCATGACCAAATACCACCTGGTTGGCTATACTTCATAGGAAGATTAGAGCATATAGAAAAGAGAGAAACCAGGTGCACTGAAAAATGATACTAGGCAGATGAAATCTACAAGATGGTCCAAAATTGAATCAAGTTCCCTGCATCAAAACTTCTACAAAATATTTATCAAGGGTTTTTTTGCCTCGCAGTTTGCAGCCTCTAAGTTGCCAAAACCACATCAATGATGATGTGTCAGCAAGCAATAAAGGTTGTGGCTGCTGCACCCTACCCTGTCCTTACTTGTGGAGTTGCTGGGTAGCTATCACTAGCTGAAATTCTGGACAATTTATCCTTGGGGCAATGAGACCAATAATAGTGCTTCTGTTGTTGTCCAGGCTAAATTCAGATTACTTAGCACTGGCCAAGTACCTTACTGATTTGAACTGTACAAGTCAAACAAAAGATGGTCAGGAATTTCCTGGAATAGCATTATCAGCAAATTATGCCATAAGACATGCTGGTTTGCGCACCGAACTTCCCAACACAAACTTGCAGCATGATTTCCTGGGAAACTATTTGCATGTGCCACAACAAACATAGTGGCGTTCCTTGTACTACAGAAGTGGCATAGCCAATGGCAGGTCCCAGGAATCCTGGGACAAAAAAAAACCTCAGAACAGACGCCTACTGCCATGACGACTCAGGTGCTGTGTCACCTGCCTCTGCTTTTCCTCTAAGAATGATATTAGTGAATAGGGGAACACCCAGTGGAATGGGCATTGCAACTACTTCGTCCTTCTGAATGGGGTGGTAGTGGGGGGGGGGGGGGGGGGGGGGGTCCTAAAAATAAGTTCTTCAGATACTCACAAGACCCCAATTAGGGAAGGTGAAGATATTATTTTGATACGAGCAAAAAAAATCTGCAAAAATTCCATTTAAAACAGCAGAGTAACGACAAATCTTGAATAGTCCTCCCAGCCTGGGAATCGTCTCAGACACAAAACAAGCTGCTAGCAGATGATCTCAGGCCAACCCTGTGTTTGGAATTTTCAATGTCCAGGAAATGACTAGAGTAATTCCAGGAAATTCAAACTTGCACATGCTTTCTTAGATTTCAGGAAATACACTAGGCCAGGTGTGTGAAAATTGTCTCAACTCAGTTCCTGACTTTTGCGTTGGAAACACAGATATGTAATTGTAATACTGCTAGTTTCTAGGAAGTTATAGCCAATATATTTAACTATTGAAACACCAGTAAGCTGCTTCTACTTTGCAGCAAGCAATCACATCAAGTATTCCTGAGTTTCTGCATGACCAGGATCTGATGCATTGTACAGTTCCCTCTACGTTTCCCAACACTCAACAAGCCGAATTAGGATCAGAAGCAATACTCAGCTCCCTCTACTTTGACCCAATAAAATTTTATTTCCAAGCAGCATTCTTTACTGCGTCAAGAAGTCATTAGTAATTGCTTTATTAAAGTTGCATAATGAAATTCAAGTTTAAACATTTTCTTTCCACTTTCTCAATAGAATTTTTTGTTATAAATGCCTGGTATCAAAAGGAACGTAACTGAATACAAATGTAAATTATCCAATTCATTTCAATCTGATCCATCTCACGGTCAGTGGACTGCACTGCTGATTCATGGGGTCTTATGACTTTGGAGGGGCTTAAGTCAGTTTGTAGTTATAGCTCCAGGTGCTCACTAAGGAGGCACTTTGGGATGCATGGTAAAATTTCAGTCAGTGAGATTACTGGATGCCCTGGAGAGCAGGCAGCTCAGTGCTGAGGATTACCAAACCAAAGAAAATGTCAAAAATTATGATGGAACATATTTTACAAAAGTTGTACTTCAAAGGGATAGTCTAAGTGAGATGCATTTTGGTCCATAAGAACAAAATACTGCAGATGCTGGAACTCTGAAATGAGAACATAAAGTGCTGGAAACACTCAGCAGGTCTGGCAGCATCCGTGGAGAGAGAAACAGAGCTAACATTGCAGGTCTGTGACCCTTCATCAGAAATCATCTGACTTGCTGTTGTGCATTTTGTTCCAATTGTTTTGGTCAAAGTTTCACAGTTTCTTGGCATCATCAGAAAAATTTTACAGCCGTCTTAAAAGATGTTCATATCCTTTGTAATGTCATCACTATTCAGAAATAATTCATTGGAAGTTTATCAACAGCATTGAATACATAATAAGGGATACCTAGACAAGATAAATGAGAATTCAGATGTCCTTTGTAGACATGTCACCTGCATCATGTAGCCTAAAAAATCATTCCCATATATCTTAACTCCACAAACACTTCTCTGCTGTGAGACTGCATGTCTGACATCAAATCATAAAAAAACCAAAATTCCTCCTACATTGGGGCTGAAAACTACGGGTTAGGTCTTCCCAATCATAAGCTCTTTTCCTTGGAAACTGACATCCTCCTTCCCAGTCAGGCTTGGGCTCAGGCTGAACCAGCCCACCTAAATTCCTGGCACCAAGTTTAGTCCTGACTTCTGCATTAAATCCCAAATGGTTTCCACCACCAAGACTGCCTATTTCCACCTGAGCAACATTCTCCACTTCCACCCCTACTTCAGTCTCTCCAACACTTGGCACTTCTAAGGATGATTGGTACAATGCTCGCCCTTCTGGCCTTGCATCCTCCACAAAGTCCAGCTTGTCCAAAATGCAGTAGCCCATATCCTATCCTGATGTCCATTAAACCCATTTATACTGACCTCCATTGACTTTATGACCTCAAAGTATTGAATTTAAACTCTTGGTTTTCAAACCGCTCTACAGACTTGTCACCAACCCTATCTGCAATCTTCTCCGGTCTTGTATCCTGCCCTACATCGCCCCCAAACACTCTTCAATCCTCTGACCTTTTGTAGGTTGCACCCTTACTTCACTCTACCCTTGGCTGCTTCCAGCTGCCTTGACCCCATTCTCTGGAATTCCCTCTTGCAGCTGCTCTGCCTTTCTACTGCTTTTTCTTCAAAATCTGACACCTTTTATAAGATTTTAATCACCCCATCTAATCTCTTCCTCTATAGCCCACTATCCATTTACCTGTCTGCTTTCCTTTTTACATTAAAGGCATAATGTAAAAATTCCAGTTACTGCTGTTATTGATGTTTTTTAAGTGTACCTCTTGTGGTGAAAACAATTCAAAAACTCGAGTGCATAAATAAATGTGTCCTGACCCATCCCAACCCTGCTTATAAATTAAATCCAAGTGCAGGAAAGATAGGGAAGGAAAGAAAGGAGGAGGGGTGGCAGTATTGATTAAGGAGAATATTACAGTACTTGAGAAATAGAGAGAGAGAGAGAGAGAGGATGTTCTGGGGGGGGGGGGGGGGGGTCAATCTATTTGGTCAGAGTTAAGAAATAATAGAGGTACCATTCCACTACTTGGTGTATT